>NW_015555734.1:1195524-1204943 GCF_001515605.1 Sinocyclocheilus anshuiensis | reverse complement strand
GTGGAAAATAATGTGTTTTTTTAACCTTAAACCGCATAAACACATTTCATTACACCAAATACACAAAATAATGTTCTTTTTAGCAACATCATATGACCCCTTTAAGCGTAAATTGTTGTAATATGCTTATGACTGGTGAATGTAATGCTCAGTTAAATAATAGTGAAATAAACCAGGCTTGATGAGGTACAGTATGTAGCCTGCAAATGCGACCTCCGGAGGATGCAGCCTTCCGTTTGAGAAACGGCCGTTATTTAAACAGCAGTCATGCTACTTTCAACGTTACATTAAAAACGTTACAAAAAACATTTTAAAAAATCCTATTCAGACTTTTAAAAGGTACATACTACCCTACTATTGAAGGGTAGTGTATATTTGTAACCTTTTTAGCACATTATATACAGCATAGCCATTTGTACAGTTATATTTGTATAAATTTGTGGAATAACATGTTTTTTTCAATAGAATACAGGAAATATTTTTTTACTGGGATTAATTATAATTAATTTTTATATTAATCATGAGTTGTAGCCCTATATTGAAGTTTAGGAAGCCAAAGGTCAATCAACATGCTGTGAATAAATGTTGTTAATATTTATGTTAATAAATATTAATATTTAAAAAGTATTTATTTCGTGTCCGTTTTCTGGGTCACAGATAGGGTAAAAATATTTTTAGGTTAGAATTATGCAAATAAGAAACTGAACTAGTGATCATCTGTAACCCATAGTTACATTAAAGGGGTCATATGATGCGATTTAAATTTTTCCTACAGTCTGTAAGTACCCTACCCCCTAGGCCCCCTAGAAAATAAGGCTGCACGGTTTTTTTTTTTTTACTTGATGGGGAGAAGTGCCAGCAATGCCACTGGAAGGAGACCATGAAATGTTAGGGAGAGAAGAGTGGAACGGGCTTGGGAATTGACACGAAGATGAATCGCATGAGCACCACAGCTCAACTGCTAGACTATGGCCCAACAGAATTTCCTCTACACTTTACTGATCAAAGCATTCACTGTGCACCAAAACTAGACAGTCAAAGAACTATCACGAACTGGTGATATGGAGGTGAGTCCTCAGCAAGAATTCAGCATTTTGCCTGAACACAGGAGCCATATGTGGTCAGCAACAGGTGGTCTATCTGCAAATTCAGTGAACCTCCATTTCTAATTAATATTCAATCCACGTACTGGCTGCATTCCAGTATCCATAAATTGGTCGAGCAGATAGTGTAGTGAGAAGCCTGCACACACAGACGCTACAGGAGGCAGGTTATCCATCTCGAGACAGTATACCCCATACAAAGAAAAAGCATGTCCGGGAATACCAAAAAGGAGGGACAACATTAACATCTTTACTTTCCAGTTCTCTTTTCTCACTTTGCATTCTGTTTTATATTCCTGAATGGTGTGAAAAGCTCATGATGCAGAGGAACGGGATTTATGGTGACGGTGAAGAGTTCAGTCACTGCCTAAATTCATGCAGGTTACAAGCTTTCCCAAATCTCCTCTGACAGCTTGAACGCTGCATTGATTCCGAAATGACGCGCACCTGCCTGCGCGTATAAATGTGTGTGTGGGAGAAGGGATTGATAAGGTAGTATAATTTCCAGTGTGCAGCGAGGGCTTTTGCATCCTTGTGGAAAGTGAGCATTTGTTGGTCTGCAGAGACTGTGGAAAGAACATCGACGAAGTTGTTTCCTTGTGAGCGCACCGCAGCCCCGGTCCTGCTGCAGGCCGGCATGCCGCACAAGGGAAATGTGGACCGTAGATAGAAGATCAAAGCCGTTCACGCACACACACACTCTCGCAGCCTGAGAAAATAACCCTTAGCACTGCGCCTACAGGGGCCGTGCTGACAGCTGATTGGCTGAGCATCAAAACATGCAGCGAAGAGACCAAAAGTGAGCAAGAGGGAGGGAGAGAGAGAAAGTAAAAGATTGAGAAAAAGAAAACGACGTGGTCACAGAAAAAGAGATATGCTGAAAACTGAGGAGCAGAGAGAAGGGAAAAAACACATAAGATACCGGGAGAAATATTAAGAGCAGAAGAATGGAAATGAAGAAGGAATGAGACAGTGAAAAGAGCAGTTTCCATTCCCTAGCAACTGTCTCGAACAGGCGTCACTCCAGGGTGTGAGCACCACAGCAGGGTCTCGCTCTCAAAACAACAACCCTCCTGTCTGTCATTCATACTCGCATCCATTCGCAAGTCGTTTTTGGCTGGCTTCAGGCCTCTTTCTTGGATACCTCTGTGAATGTGTGTGTGACCCATTAGCAGAATCCCTCGGCACTGTGTTAAAAGGGTTTAGAGTGTTTCAGTAATTAAACCGTTTTCACACTTTCACACTTACTATTTTCCCCAAAATGGGTCTTTATGCATGAAAATATATCACTGCTTTTACATATTAGGAAAGGGGTCCCTCTCAAGAGAATCATCATTTTTGAAGGTCCATGGCATGAAAATGTTTGCAAACCCCTGCCTCAGAGTTGAAAGCCCCGGATTGACCACACAGTCAAATACATCCTCATGCATTCAAAGAACATGGACACATGTCATAGGCTCACATCGTTTCCATTCTGCAGCTTCTTCAAAAACACTGCACCATGACCTTAACTATCCCATAATCACAGTGTTTGATCATCATGAGTGCTAATACTAAAGAGAACAGCAGCCTTGCCTTTAATCTGTAGTCCTCTCTCCACCTAATGCCTGTATTTACATATGCAAGTGAAGTCTTCTCAGTGATATCACTGACAGTGCATCCAGGGCACTTGCTCATCAGTGCAGTGAATAAAGAGAGGCGCCGATGGGAATACAACAAGCTCGGCTGGTTTAAAGTAGGTGAACGACACAAAAATCTTCCCTCACCTCTCCCACCATCCCGTTCCAAACTCCATCAACCTTTTTTCCATGTTTCCCATTGGTCACCAAGTAGAGGTCATAGGTGAAGCCGACAATTCTGGCCAATCGCTTAAGGATGTCGATGCAGAATCCTTTGCAGCACTGTTTCATGGGTGCCACCCCTTCCTGAAGTGCACTGTAATCATAGAGAAAGTGCTCACTTAGGTTTATTGCAGGTGTCAATAAAAATTTATCACATATTGTTTTGTTTTTTTAAACTGCGCAATAAGATTCAGTTTAACATTTGGTAATGCATTGGTTTTTAGCTATAATATAATATATTACAATATAATGTAATATAATATAATGTAATATAATATGTAATACTTTATTATTAACTTGCATGCATTAAACTAGTCAAAAGTGACAGTTAAGACATTCATAATGTTAACAGGGATTTCGATTTCAAATAAATGCTGTTTGCACTTATATACATATATCACGATTTCCACAAAATGTCAAGCAGAACAACTTTGATAATCAACACAGATAATAATAAGAAATGTTTCTTAAATATGATTGCTATAGGGTCATGTAACACTGAAGACTGGAGTAATGGCTGCTGAAAAGTTTTTCCATCACAGGAATAAATTACATTTTAAAATATATTAAAACAGAAAACTGTTATTTTAAATTGTAATAATATTTTACTATATTTATTTTACAATATGTGTTGTGCGTGCGCGCACACACACACACACACACACACACACACACACACACACACACACACATATACAGTATACCCCTGAAGAGAGAAAACAAGAGGAACAGTGTTACCAAAAGGACTGAGAGTTACAGAGGGAATGTGAAATAAGGAAAGACGCAAGGTTTTCAGTAGTATACTGTCTTGGTACATTTTCTTTGATATAACTAAAAATTATATAATGAGACGAAACACGGGCATCCATATGACTGGTGTGGGAGTAGTGAAGCAGCATCCACAGAGACACATGTACACGGCAAGAGCTCAAGCAGTTTGACAAGCAACATGATGGCTAAGTATGAATAGAGATCGCCACAAGGCAAAGTCAAAATGAGAGGGGGAGAGAGAGAAAGAGAGAGAGGAAACGAGTGATCGATTGCGGTTCATAAAAGATGACCAAAGCTTCCGAATTCCGAACTCTTTCGAACAAGAAGAAACAGGCCATGCTTACAGCCTCAATTTTCAATTTCAAAGTACTTCATTGGCATGCTTCATTGCTTTTCAATTAACAAATAAAATATAAATGCACACCTAAATATTGAATTGCAAGTTATGAAAATAATGAAGTGCAAGTTATGAAGACATCTTTATTTTTAAACCACTGTTTTGCCATCAGCCTTCTCACGTGATATTAGCTTTTAATATTAATAAGTATTTAAGTTGTAAGTAAATAAAATAAAATAAAAACAATAAAATAAAATTGAAATGATTAAAATTTGGCACAAAATGTAAAACATTTAAGACATTAAAACTACTCTGTTGTCCAAACAATGAACAAGCTAAAGTAGTGAATATAAAGATTAAGTATTGGCATATGCGGGTGTGCAGTACTAATATAATTTTGACTGTAACAGATGCATTACTGCATTTCTCCACTAACACCTGCATTTGTCAGAAGGTTTAGGAAAATATAGAATGACACTGCAATGCCTGTCTCACTGAAAGGTCATAGACCCGTGAAAGGAAGAAAATCTAGTTCCTAACCTGTCCACTGAAACATGAAATTTTCTAATTTAACTTTGGTTTCTTGGGATCCACTAGAACAATATTACTACAATGTTGCTTTTCCACCATACAGAAAAGCCATGATAAACAGCAGTCAGGGTTGCCAGATCAGTACTAACCTGGCATTGAGAGGCCGTCTGCATGGTACAGAGTCCCTAATGCAGGTTCCAGAGGCAGGGTCTGCAAGCTCCACGATGACGAAGGGTCGCTCCTCCAGGGTCACGACCCTCAGGTGCTGAGCATCATCAGGCGGCTGCAGGAAGGGGCTATATCGAGACCAAGCAGGATACCTCAAACGTAACACCCCGTTCTCCCACCATCCTACCTAAGACCACACAGACAGTACATGGTCAAGGGTCAGAGGTCATTCGCGACTATGCAGTTGCAGAAATGTGGCCAATAAATTGAGATATCAATTTAATAGGCTGTGCTTATAATGACCATGACAAAAGCTGTTTAAACATGACTACTGCTCATTTTGAATCCAATTCATGAATCAGTAATACATGGAAGTCAAAGGTCTTTTCAGCGTTTTTAGCTATTTAAAAGGGTCTATTCTAATAGAGTCATTGAGGCTGGATTACAGACAGGAATGGCTTCCCTTTCTCAGGTTAAGCCTGTAAAGTGGGGAAGGATAGTGAAAAATTAAAGACTATCTCCTCTATGTTCCTCTGTGAGCTTATAGCTGAGGGCTCTCTAAAAACAGTCCTGTGCCCTTTTTATTCACTGGTGAATGAGTGGATTTTTCTTTTCAGAGAAAAAAAGACAGATTTTTAGCTAAGTGACGGGCCACAGAGGAAAAGGTTACAAGCCAGAGAAAAAATAGAGAAGGGGTAAAATGTGTCAAGATAGGCTAAGACAGTATAACTGAGCTCATAATCCATATACAGAAGACTAAGACCTGCAGAACTGTATGTATCAGAGTGCTTAACAGAAAATAAACCAAAACAAAGTTGTCAATTAAAAGTGTGCTTTTATTTACAATTAAGCATTATTTATATTTACAATAATTATTAAGATTATTATCATTTATTTTCTTAAATTTATAATAATAATATATTCTTCTTATTATTATTAATAATAATACTATTACTATGATTAATGACATGTAGATTATACTTTATATAAAAGCTTACTATTAGTAGTATTAATGCTACAATACTATTAATAATCATCATAATAATAAAAACACGTTCTTATACAAAAGTATAATCTACATGTATTAATACCAATAATAATTAATATTTATCTTATTAATTTTAATACTGCTACTATCACTAGTAGTAGTAGAAGAAGAAGAAGAAAAAGAAAAAGGAGAAGCAGCCAAAGAAGAAGAGTAACAATAATACATTTTCTTATTCCTCTTATATACAAAATGCAGTTCAGAGTGTTTCACGGGTCAGAGAAACATTGATGTAAAACTAATTTGGACTTTTATCCGAAGCAAAACACAAATGAGAAATTCTATAACACAAGCAATGCATCATAAGGAGACAGCAATAAAAGAAGAGCTGTGATACAAAGCTCAAAAGATATTTCATCCACAAATGAAAAATTCTGTCATTATTTACTCACCCTCACGTCATTCCATTCCTGTACACTGTTATTATTTCCACAAACCACAAAAGAAGAATGATCTGAATCTTTAGAGTGATCCTTTTTAAATGACAGATTGCAGTGACCAGGGTTTGTCAAGCTCCAAAATAGCTAAAAAAGCAATACAATAAATGCTTTTTTGAAAGAAAAAAAAACATAAATGCAATCCACATGACTCCCTTTCAGACTGCAATTTAAGTCTCAATTGTCTCATAAACAAACGGCATGAGGTTATGACATCAAATATCTAAGCCAAACGTCAAACGTGCGGAAAGGTGATATGTGTGCACTTAAAAAATGAATTTAGAGTGATTTTATTTCATTTCGTTGCAAGGACAAATATGAAGATTCATTCGTCAAAAAATAACATACAGTTTTGGAATGACATCAGGAAGAGTTTTCCAGTTTCAGAACTATTCCTATAGGACACAACAACCTCTCAGCAGTTTGTAAGCAGCACACACTTCACATATTACTGTCTTGTCCCAGTCCCAACACTCAAAGTTTGCTAGCAGCACTGAGCCGTAGGACTCTCCCCTACACACCAGCAGAAAGTGGCAGCTATCAGCACCAAAGCAGCCCTCGAGAAACATTCAGATACAGCAAAAGATGTTCAGCTCTTAAAAAAAAAGTCTCAGCGGCATGCGGAGAATAAATATACTTCTCATATGCCATGTATGTGCATGCATATGACTCAAAGATATCAGACAGCGGCTGGCAGCTAAAAGATTTTGCATATTAGCACAGGATCAAAACAGAGGCATCTAATTGAAAAGAATCGAACAGGAAATGGCAGCAGTTAGCATGTAGATTCCTGCAAGCACTGGTCTCATTGGGCTAATTAACCCACTTCTAACTGCTGTGCCATTACAAAGGCTCCGAAATCAAACGCATCCAGGGTGGATCACTGGAAATTACAAAAAGCCGATTCTGCGACATTGGCTCACCTGGTCCCTGTCTCGTTCAGTGTTCATCAATCTGTCTGCTTGGGTTAGTTTGACTGTCCATTTGTCAGCTTTCTCGCTCTCTCCCTCCTTAAATGCTCGTTCACCTCAAGGGTGATAACTATAATGATAATTTTAAGAGAATAGGGCAGTGACAACAACAGAGGAACAACACTGTTGGAATCACTTTCAGAACTATTTTCTTTTCCAGCTAATGGATAATAAAAATATTGACAGCCAATCAAGTATATATCTTGCTTTAAAGAGCATGACCATTTAAAGCACCAGAAGACAAAAACTGCAGCGCATGCTTATAATGAATGTTAAAGGGATAGTTCACCCCAAAATAAAAATTGTCATCATTTACTCACTCTCCACTTGTTCCAAATGTGTATGAGTTTCTTTGAACATGAAAGAAGATATTTTGAAGAATGTTAGTAACCAAACAATTGACTTCCGTAGTATTTTTTTCCCCAATACTATAGAAGTCAATGACTACGGTCGACTGTTTGGTTAGCAACATTCTTTAAAATATCTCCTTTAGTCCTCAACAGAAGAAAGAAACTCAGAAAGGTTTGGAACAATTTGAGTGTGAGTAAATGATGACAAAATTTTCATTTTTTGGGTGAACTATCCCTTTAAAGCAAATGTATGTAGCCCTCTACACTCTCAGAAAAAAAGGTACAAACTGGACAGAGCATATTAGTACTGTCACGAATCCGGTCTATGAACTTCAATTCACTCACCACCAGAGGTCACCCTTCCATTACATTGACTCTCGCACTACACAAACTGTTGCATGTCATCCCGGACTACATATCCCATCATCCATTGCACACAGCACTGATTGCACACAGCTGTAACTAATCACACCTTCACTATATAACACTCACTCAGATCTCTTTCAAAACCCTCGCCTGTTTTGACCACGCCCTTAATAAAGCTTGCAAATGGATCCGTACCTCTCACGTCTTGTTTGCCCCGTAACAGAATACTCGCCACACGAGGATCCAGCAGCTTTTCATGTGGACATTGGCCAGGTATGGACACTGCAAAACTTTTATTAGCCTTAAAGCAGGGCACACGCCCGCTTGAAGGCTATATTCAAGAGTATCTGGACATTGCGTGTTATTCTGATCTGCCAGATTGTGTACTGATAGACTTTTTTTGTGATGGAGTAAATGAACCTTTAAAGTCACGATTAACCCGTGAGGGTCCCAGTTCTTCTCTAAGCTATTTTTTGGATTTTGCTCTGCTGTGTGTCGACTCCGTGTTCAGGGTGGGTGTTGCGGAGAAACATGACACCGAGTCCGCTTGTGTAATGGCGGCCGCACTAGAGCACGCTCACAAAATGGTGGCGACAGCGGAGCCTGATCGTAAAATGGCAGACACAACAGCGCCCCGTTATGTCACAGCTGATCTTCATGATTCAAGTCAAGTTACCGTTGATCGTCATGAGTAAAGTCAAGTCACAATTGATCGTCATGAGTCAAGTCAAGTCACAACTCACATCCAGAGTCCTGTCACGTCCTGCCTGTTGCACCCAGATCCGCAAGGACTGTACTTCAGTATCCCAGACTGGCATCCAGCGTGGAGGACCCACCGCTGGTGTCGGCACGTGCAGCTGGCATCCCTAAACCAGCGCTCTCAAGCCCTCCAGTTTCTGAACTATTTCCCCTGTCTGTAGCGCTTCCCACAATGGGGATCGCTTTATGGTGTATTTGGGCTGCATACAACACCACTGACAATTTAGAAACGGCGGCGGCCACTGTGCGGTCTCCTGAGGTGGCGGCTGACGCTGCAGATCCTCCCAAGGTAGTGGCAAGCCATTCTGGAACTCTCAAACCAGCCTGTTGCGACTGAGGCCTTAAATTTACTTTTTCCCTGCCCAGTTAACCCTGTCATGGCCATAGGGGCCGTTAACCAACATGTTATTTGCCCCATTAGTCCAGTCACGATCCCAGTCTCTGCCATGGGTCCTGGCTCCGTCTGCTCTGCCGTGGTGGTGCTCTGCTCCGACGTGGTGGTCTACTGTCTGGCTCTGGTTGTCCTCTGCTCCGCCGTGGTGGTCTACTGTCTGGCTCTGGTGGTCTTCCGCTCCGTCTGCTCCGGTCTGGTGGTCTTCTGTCCTGCTCTGCTGGTCTTCTGCTCTGCCGGGGGGATCTTCGGTCCCGTCTGCTCTGCTGTGGTGGTCTTCAGCTCCACCTGTACTGCCGGCTCCGCCCTGGCTCTCTGCTCCGCCGGTCCTGCCTCAGTCCCCGGTCTC
>NW_015555734.1:1172514-1195013 GCF_001515605.1 Sinocyclocheilus anshuiensis | reverse complement strand
TATGAACCAATTCACTCACCACCAGAGGTCACCCTTCCATTACATTGACTCTCGCACTACACAAACTGTTGCATGTGGATCGCTGTACACATGCATTTCTTGCAGCCGTAAAGTAGTCGGTCCTTTTTGCTGAATTTTGTACCCGCTCTCCAAACTTATATACTTCCAGAACAAACCTTTGGTGAGCATGGGAAAGAAACACAAGCCATTTGCCTTATTAGAAGTCAGCATACCAGCAGAATGATTTAGAAAATAGCATTTCAAGCTTAAAAAAAAAACTTCCATACAGTTGCTTTAAGCTTAACTTCCAAATCAAGCTGCTTTCTGTTGCGGCAAATCTGCTTGACCAACTTCAACCCGTGGGTAAATCTTTTGCCCTTTTGCAGAATCCCCAATCGCATGGATTCCTATTAAAATGCCGGCAAAAATTAGCAGAATGAGAGTAAATGTATCTGCACATTGGTGTGGGAGCTAATATAACAGTAGTAGTTATTGTTATAGTTAACTTTATAGTTATCATTCTTGGTGTGAATGGGCCTATACAGTCTGTTAACCCAAGATCCATTTTCTCTGAGCGGCGCTGACGGGAGGGAAGGGAACAGGAAGGGAATGTTGAGTTTGCTGGCTCGTGTCTGCATCTGACAGACAGCGTCAGTCAGCCCAGAATCCTCCACGGAAAGAGATCCAGCCATACATCTCAACAGGTGACACTGTCTTGTATTAAGGATGTCTGAACAGCTTCATAAAATACATGCATGGCGTGTCACAAAGTAGCACAGCCATGCAAGGTAGGACTGTGTGGGATCCGAGTGGCTTTTTGCAGCTGCTTGAGGGATGAAAATGCTAATGATGCAGTGTTTAGTGTCATATCCTTATAATACTCTTTAATGTGTTTGAATGTGCTGTTGGGTTTTTCTTCTCCCTCTTTCTTCTCTGATCTTTCTCCTTCTCTGTCCACCCCTCCCCCGCCCAAATCTTTCTTACTCTCTTCCACCTCCAAAATGCACAGAGTTCTCAGGGCCGATTCATGTCAGCGGCAGCCAGATGTCTTAACTCTTTTCGATGTTGGAATGTGGGCTGACAAAATGACCGAAATAGGAGTGTTGGAGCATGTGTGGAGAACCAGATATCCTGCGGTGCATAACAAAGAACCAGAGTAGCAGAGATCTGGGCCCAAGCTGAGGGGGCAGAGCCTCACTCAGGCAGAGGAAGAGCAGGGGCCTGATCAAACACCGTCTCCCCTGGGAACGGATAATACTTTCACAGGGTGAAACACAAACATGCTGCCATGACACCCCCGTCCCCGTGAACGTCCCTGTGTGCGGAGGATGAAACGAGTCGCTTTTACCCCAGCGCGATCCTTACAAATCCACTAGCAGATTTACACGGCATAAACACACATGGACACATCCTGACAGGTACAAAGAGGGTTTGGAGAAATGTGCTTGGCATTTCATTTCTTAAACTTCTCGATATGTATCGATTTACGAGAACAGCACGGACAAATGGGATCAAAAGCGCTGTAGCAGTTAGTTTGTTAAAATGCTATAAATGCTGCATGTTGAAGCCGTCACATGAAGTGCCTTGTGCACAACGGGCTTCTGGAAGTTGAGTCATCCACATCCATTGTCTACTCCGTGTTAGACAGAATGCATTTAAGAGAACCAGAGACAGAACGGAGTGAAGACAAAGACAGCGTGCATCATGTTTTAATAGAGCGCCCTCCTAAAACAACTGGAAATTGAAAACCTCCTATAGTCAGCGTGGAAGCCTTTTAAATGTACATTATGGCGCTCCATTAAATATTTTATGTGAATGACAAAGACTCTGTGACTCTGAAGTACAAAAGCATCCAGACGTCTCTAACAGCACTTTTCTCCAGAACATATCTGCAAATGAGACGCAGACGCTAAAGCCAAAACCAGCACCATGCAACCCTTAATAGACTGTTGCACCGTTTGATGGGTTTTTAGGAGTTATTCTGTGCACAGATTTCAAAAACAGCTAAATTCCACTTTAATAGTGTACCATTACATTACCAAAAAAAAACAAAAAAAGCCAGAAAGTTTTAAAGGAATAGAATAATTAAACTTTTATCAAGATTTACTCATGTCATTTCAATTGTAGTTTTTAAACTTTTTTATTTACAGAAACTAGTAGTAATATTTTTTAAATAAATAAGTAAATAAATAAAATAATTTTAAAGAACAATAATAATTAAATTTGTAATTTAGTACGTAATTACATGGATTTTTTATTTAGTATATACAAATAGTAGTTTCTCCCCAATTTTTAATATATAAAATATTTTAAAGATTTACATAACTAGAAAAATGTATATTCATTGTAGAAATTTCAGAGACTTTTTAATATTTTAATAATTTCCATGACACTTCCAGGTCTAGAAATCACACTTTTAAAATTCCCATATCCAGGTTTTCCAAGACTGTGAAAACCCAGAGTCTTTATTTTTAACTGTTTGACCTTTTTTAAAAACAGTTTAAACTTTTTAGGCCATCTTACGACCCCCTTGGAATTGTGCTGAGGCCCCCCAGCTCCATGGTTGAGAAACACAGCCATACAATTAAAAGCCATACAATGCCTTTGAGTCTGGAACAGAATAAGATTTAGCAGTTTTTCAATAATATTCTCATTTGCCACAACTCTCATATGTTTATTCAAACAACAAGACATGCCACTCCAGATTTTAAACCAATCAATAGCGAGTGGTGCTCTTATGTCTAATAACCAATTGTAATGTCAAATTAGAATATAAAATCAAAGAAATGGGATCTGAGAGATATGGCAGAGTGAGAAGATTTTCCTCACACAAAGCTACACAATCTCATAGGAATTTGTAACTATTTTACATTTTGGCGAATCGGTGGCTAAGTTGTATGAATTTATTATCTCATTAATACATTTTCGTACAATCTACTTACACCTGCATTGATGGTTAGGTTTAGGGGCCGACTCTTTTTTCTAAAAATTGTACACTTTCATACAAATCACATCATAAATCACAAATTCGCATAGTTACATTTTCTCGTACATTTTTCTTAGCTATCATAAGATTTCAGAAGAAGTCTTGGAATAATTTTATAGTGTTCTTATTTTTGCAGCTTGACTGCCCCAGTAGTCACCATTCACTTTCATTGTGTAGAAAAGAGTATCATTAACGTACTGTCTAGCATCTCTTTTTATGATCAACTGAAGAAAGAAAATCATTTGGGTTTGGAACGACATGAGAGTAAATGGTGACAGAATTCTATTTTTGGTTGAACGATCCCTTTAATACAGGAGAAAAGAAAGATTTTAAGGAAATTAAAGACTGGCCTGATTCAGAAAGGACTAAATGTAGAACAGACAGCAAGGAGGAACTCATTCGCTGGCACCTAAACAAAGCCTATATGAGAACAGTGACAGAACAAACGATCAACACTCGACCTTTCAAGACGCCCAGGGCAACACAATCCCTGTGCATCCTCTCACTCTCCTAATGAAGCCAGTTAACGTTAGCCTGGCGCTCGACAGAATGTGCTGAAGTTTGAACTGCAATCATTGCTCCAATGCATGAGAATTCTCCTGAAAAGCATTGATTTTAAGATATCTTGTGTACAGTATATAATGGCCATAAATATAGACTGCGACATGCTCAGCAGAAAATAACCCCCACTCTGTATGGAAACTTTTTTGCTCCTATGTCTCAATGTCAGTGAATTTTGCCCGAAGGAATTAGAATTTCTCCAAAGTACATAATCCGCTGTCATTTTCCCTGTTAACAGATTGTAGAGGTGGAGAACACAAGCGCTACCAGGGATTACAATTTTCTTTGTGGCATCTAAATATTAATAATTCTGTTTTAAGGCACCGGTTTGAGTGGCACCTTCATGTATATGACATTCTCCCCAGCTATATTTACTCAGCTGGGTTTGGGATCAGTTATTTTGTCTCACGAAAGCAGCGCTCTGCGGAAGAAATGTAGAGCCACAACGTCCCATGTGGCACCTACGATACGCTGATATATGAGAAGCTAATAAATTTAAGGGAGTTTTTATTCATTGATTTATTTATTCTTTCTCCGCTCAGACATACTTAACACAAACATAACTATAAGGAAGGGGGAGAGGGAAAAGAGGAAATCAAATCCGCTCTCTAAAAACATTTCACAATTAATTATTTTCCAGTTATTGTTCTTCACATAATAATAATAAAGTCGCAAGCTAATAATGAAGGAAAGCATTGCTTATCTTAATAACATACTGTGGGTATCATGGATATGCATAGATAACAGTGCCAAATGTAAACATGAGCTAATTGTACATTATGTACGTCCTCATGAAACCCTAATTATATGTTTATATCATTGAGGCTTTAACGGTTCTGTGCAGTGAGGCAGAAGTGCACCGTCAACACCAAAACACTCTCTCTGCTGCACAATGTGATGCATTGTTCAGAGTTAATTGTAATGGGTTTTTTCTGCTGTGGACTGTCATGGGAAATGGTTTTTCGAAATGAGTGTAGTGTCAAGTTGTATATCATTTTAAAACTGCTTTCAATCTATATGTCTTATTGCTCCAAATGGGAACATTATGTTTGCAGCTCTTAGACAGCAAGTACATCATTATAATAGTAGTGATGACGTAAATTGCACATTTTATTAAAGCAATGGGCTGTCGTTACCTTTAAATCCCTATACGTAATGCAATCGTTCATATGCATAATTAACAGTGCACAAAAAAAGCAGTCTGTGTCATAAACAGACACCACGAATGATATGTATTCTTCTTTCAAAATCCATTCCAGCGCATTACTACTGCAGTGCTAAGCATGGCTACTGCAATGCTGCTTTTCATCCTGGACATTACCAATCCATAACAGCGGTTACACAAGAACGAACAGAAATAGAATTCTGATTAGTTCTTACGTCTTCCCAGCCACTCCCAGGCGTGTAGGAGATGACATCCAGAAAGGGATTGGCCAGGTAGCCCTCGTAATTGAACGAATAGTCCCGCCCACCGAGTGTGATGTTACTGAAATACCTGCAAAGCAGAGAGAACAGAGCAGAAACAGTCTGTTGAGATGGAAGAGACCCAGAAAGAATTAGTATAAAAGACTCCGAGGACATGTCAAAGAGGAAATCTTGCACAGAGCCCTTCACAAACATCCTAATTAGGTCAGATTGCAAGACTGTGGTGAAGGTAACCATTTTTTTTCCCTTCAGCAATGGAATCAAAGGAGGCAATCACTCTATTTCGAGCACTTAATCTAAACCAGTAAAATACCCAGAACAGTGCCTAAATGTGACATTCTTTGTGACTGCTTTAAATGAATGTTTTTTATCTTAAATCCAATATGCTTTTGGCAAAATGACTGCACATTTAAAAATCTGACTGGGTGAACAAGTTTGAAGGAGTAAAGCTTGCTCTGTTCTTATGAGCCTTTTGTGAATATTCCTCACAAAGTACCTACAACTCTGTGATAAATACATGCAAAACCATTATGTGGAAGCCTATTTAGCAAACCGTAATCACATCAGCAAAGCTAAACAGCTGAATCTCTTTTTCCCATCAATCTTCTTCTGATGTGTAATGAGTGTGAGTCACACTGATGTGTGTTACGTTGAGAGTTTCTGCTCAGTGAGTCCATGTAATTTCTCCCTACAATGTGTAAAATATGCTGTTAAAGGTGGTTAACACATTTTTTTTAAGTTCAGTCTGTTCATATGTTCTAGTTTCATCACTGGCAGCCAGTGGTTTTCTCGTCAAATTTATTGATGAAGCTGTTCGTTAATTAAGCTTTTTTTTTTTTTACCAACGATAACAACGATGACAGAAAATGCGGTGATGATAATTACATATTTTAATTAAAACATACTGCTGATGAACATATGATGAGACAAAAATAAAGCTGACTGTTTCAAAGAATCTGATTATAGTCAATAATGACATGGATATAAATTGTTTGAATATTTTGTAAAATTTTGCACTTTCTTTAGTCTACTAAAATGGAATGCCATTTTTGTCTAATTCAACAAAAATTAAAAAATGACAAAATACTAACTAAATTAAAAGGATGATTTTGTCAAAAAGCCCCTCAGAAATTATCCACCTAATTTTTCAACGCAGAAGTAAGCTGTTTCCTGTGAATTTGCAAGATTTCCAATTGATTAGCAACTACAGGTATATTACTAAGAATAACAAAGTGCAATAAATTAAAAACTATTTTGCAATAAAACCAGTGTTTCTGATTACGATAATACTTTAAAATAACATGGTAACAAATACCAGTTTGCAACATCAAGCAGCATAATGGACTAGATTACTAAACATAACTAGAAGCAGCTGATAATGGAAGTTAAAAATGGCCCCACCTGCTCTTGTGTTAAAAATAAGGTGGATAATCTTCCAGTTATAATAAATGAAACTGGCACATGCTTGTTGATTATAATTATAAGCTCTTCTAGCTTTTCTGAATTGCTTGCTTTCAGGGTAGACACAGCATCAAGCACACTGCTATTGTTTATCCCCTCCCACCCACGTTGTCTTCTTCAATTCAGGGGCATGTTGAATGCCTCCCCCTACAGTCCCTGTGGTGGGGGAGTAAAGGACGTTCATGCCCCAAAGGTGCAGCACTTTCACTCTCATTAAAGTGTGTCATTACAGATAAATAGACTTACTATAAATGCAACAAAGCAGAAAAGTTGAAGATTAATGCCAAATGAGATGAGCTTTAAACACAGTTCTCAGGGTGAACATAGAGGGATTTTTAAAGATATTCAAGATCAGCATAATAACACTTTTAAACTATGCTGAAAGCAGCATTTATTTGCATGTGCTGGTTTAGCACTTGATTCACTAAATGAATTACGCAGGCAATATCACGAATACACAACCTTTGAACCTGTACAGCATAGTCCCACCATAGACATCCAGACACCTAAATAATATCTTAAAAAAGCAGAAAGTGCACTTTACTACATGTGAATCTGGATAAATGCCCCGTTTATAACACTCCTCTCCATCATTTGATAATAATCAGCTGATTTACTGCGGTCATGATTACTAGAAAGTGCACAAACATCCCTTTTGTATAAAAATTAATTTGTCACCTGCTTAAACTTTATTGTGAATAAAGCGCGATACACGGTACAATGAGCCTAATTTACATATTTGTACATTTTTACATTTGATAATTACTTAATTTAAATACTCTGATTGCACCTGTTAAAAACTAGTTGGCGAGTGGTTACTGAATACGACAAATGACTATAATGTCATTTGATCAATTTAATGCATCCTTTTGAATATAAGTATTAATTTCTTGACAAATAACCTTTACTGAACTCAAACTTTTTAAAAGTAGTGTATTTATTGAAAAAATGTAATTAACCAATTATGTTACAGCCTTTTTATGCTGCCCAATGAAATCTCATTTGATAAAATCAAATCTCACCCTATCTCACCCTCATGTCCCACCAAATATTCAGTTTCACTTAATACAGTACACTGCATTAGTCAAATGCCTAATGAAAGCTTTTGAAGAAAGTGTTACGCTGCTTGGTGTGAGCATGTTGTATCTCTCTGTGCAAAACATACAAGTCACATCTTGTATCGGTGGAAAGAACTTACTTCATTCTACCGCGAATCCTCTGTGTTCTGTTGCCATCTGTCTGGCAGTTAGTGACAAAGTGCGGCCCTCCAGTGGCTCCATAGTCTTTACGCAATGCGACAGCTCCATGGGTAAGGATGGACACCCCACGGGCGATACGTCTGCGGGGTTCGTCCCTCCAGCCCTGCGGTCTGACTGCAAACAGTCGAGTGGGAAGTCCGGTCAGGCCCAGCTCGGACAGAGCCGGACCCACTGCGAACCATATGTGAGAGGCGCTGGCCTGACCAGCTGCCCAAGCAGCATGGAACACCTGTTCTGCTTCCTCTTGAGAGCAGTACAACAACCGCACCTAGAGTGGGAGTGGGGGCAAAGAGGACAGAGGCGACCAAGATAAAAATCTGAGAGCAGGAGCAAGAGAGGAAACAAAAGAGAGTGCAAACAAGAACACAGAGGTCAACAGGGAGGAAGACCCCATGAGCGGAATGAGAAGAGGAAATGGAAGAGAGGACAGGAGAGGTTTTGGGTTTATATATTTTAGGGCTGGAACTTAGGAAATCAAAAAACTGATCGTGAAAATAAGTCACATCTTTGCAATGTACTTGTGGAACCTGAAAAATGTCTTTCTTGAACAAAATAAAAATTACATTTTGCTGTCAAATTCTTATAATGAGAGTATTTCCATTTTACAAAACAGAGCCTAACAGTCCTAATTTCAAAAGAGCGGTTAGAATGTCGCTTTCATCATTAAACTTCAGATATTTCATAGAGCATTCGTGACAATTAAACAGAGCACAACAGAAAGGGAGTGCAATCACTTGGATCAGTGAATTTGGATTAAAACTTGAAATCCTATAAGCCCTGTAATTAATGATATATGAAAGCAAACATTAAAGGGATTACTGAAAAATTAAGGCTTCATTACAGGAATTAATAAACTGATTACTGTAGATTTATGTTCTACAGTATGTACCATGTTCAAAGGGCAGAATATGTGTGCTCCTGCAGTCATACATTCTACTGTACCTCTCACCAGTTAAAACTGTTATTTCAATGCTATTTATTCTGCCGCATTTAAAGTGTAGTGTTTTTTGATAACTTTTTTCACCACTTTGTACAGCACAGAATATGGCTTACTTCAGTGTGCACACTGTTTAAAGAACAATATTGGTTAAGATAGCTGATTAATCCTTTGGAGTAATGGTGCTGGGACATGCCTTAATGAAAAAAGACAGATACAGGATGGATGGAAAGAGAAGGAGAGAAGGAAAAAGGGAGAAAGGAAACTAGCACATCTGGGAGGGAGAAAGGAAAGAAGGAAGGAAGGAAGTAGGGAGGGAGGGAAGGAAGGAAGGAAGGAAGGAAGGAAGGAACAGTAAAAAGCAGAAACTGAGAGATGGACTGAAGATTTCACCTTTACAATGCATGAGAGAGAAAACCCCAAGAGAGATAGACTGTAAAAGAGAGAGAACAGGAGAAGAGGGCTAGAGAACTGGGAAAATAACAAGAGAATGTGATAGAATAAATGGATAGAAAATCCAACACATATCTAAACTCACCAGCCCTGAACAGGACAGACTAAGTGATGAAATTATGTTCTTGTTCTGTGTGTGTGTGTGTGTGTGTGTGTGTGTGTGTGTGTGTGTAGAGTATACAGTATATCCTATATGTGTATAAAGTAGGGGTGGGCTGTACATCGAAAATCTTGGTATGAGTAATACCGTAATAATGGTAATATGTATATCACATTATAAAATAGTATAGTTTTGGTCCTGGCTTTTTGATTGGTCAACACCGCGTCCCAGTCGTGCTAAAATACACAAAATAGGTGAAACAGACCAGTTTATCACTGCACCGCTCCTACAGCAGACATTTTTGTTGCATAGCAATATTGTCAGGGACTATATCTTTTAGCAGAAGAATGCCACTTGCTTTTAGCAATAAACATTTTGATGCATTGTGAATATAGTCACAGCTAAAGGGCTTGCAAGCCGCTGTGCATTATACTTACCTCTTGAACCAAATATTGCTCCTATGAGAGTTATTTTTAGGGATGCACCAATTTTAATATTCTGATAACCAATAAATACAGTAGCAGATATTAAAATCCTACATTATTTTTCCTAATATATAATAATAAATAAAACATTAAAAACTCAAATAAATTTATTTAAAATTAAATGTAGGCATCACAACATTAAATGTATTATTTAAATAAATAAAAACATTACAATTTAATAAAATTATTAAGATTAATTATTGTGTTTTTAAATATTAACTTCAAGTGTTACTAGGAGATAGTAAATATAACCTAAATGTGAAAACAGGAGAAATTAGCATGAAAATTCAATAACTAATATAGGTCAATATATATCCAAATATTGATTGATCAAATAATTAAAAAAACATTTTCATTACAATTATTAATACAATTATTAATATTAAATTTATTTTATTTTAATAAAATTACTGTGTTTAAAGATCAACTTTAAGTGTTGATCAGATAATAAAGATAATCTAAATATAAAATTAGAAATTAGAATGCAGAATAAAAATGTCAAAATAGGTCAATATCTATCCAGTATCAACAATATTCATAACATTACAACAATATGATAACAATACATTGAAAATATTTAAAAAGTCAATTTTAACTGATAACCCAAATGGTATCCCAATATTTTGCATTCATATTATTTTTACTGTATATTTTATATCAAGATCTTTACATGACCCCAAACCCAAAGATAAGATCATTCTTAAAGTCCCCCTGTAGTCAAATATTTTATCCCTTAAAGCAAGTTAGCGGTTCTAAATTCACATTAAACCACAGCTTCATTGGTTTTTTGCTCTGATTTATTTTTGGTTTTGTGCTGGTATTGGTATATTTTGCATACTAGTGATAGGAATCGATCCCTTGACGTGATTGGTTTTTGGTTTGTGACGTAGCAAACCCAGGGCTGTTTCAAACCATATTTCTGGGTCAGCCTTTGGGAAACTACAGTTTTAAGGAGAAAATACTCAGCAATGGTGTTGATTAATAGATTGGCACATGGTTTGTCTAAAAGCATATTAAAACACCACATAGACAAATAAACAACATAAAAAACTTGATTTTCACTACAGGGGGACTTTAAGAAATTAATGATAAGTCTTGCATCAGTACAACTGAGTTGAAAACAATCACCAATACTCGCTGAAATATCAAAACTAAATTGCTCCCATTACAATCAACAAAGTTGTCTACACTGAAAACAACTCTGCAACACAGTGTGTAGACTATAACTTTTTGCTTAGTGTTTTATTTATTTATTTATTTAAAATCATACAGCTGATACACTGCAGTACTATAAACGGTATAGCAATATCTACCAACTGACACATTTCTACCACTGTCATACTGGCCAGCATAATCTAAGAATACATTTGCACTCTATATATTCTACTATGCAACTTTCTGTGTGTTTATAAATGCATGCTTTATGTATGTGTGCAATATTTATTTCAGAGTGAGTGTGTGTAATTGAGCAGAAGCACTGCAGACTGAATCTAATGCATACGGCATTGGGCTACACCGCCACAGGCTCCGTGTTATATTAACACTGACATCAGTGTACTGGGACCCACAAGGCACAATAACACCCTCTAACACACACATACACAGAACAATAACAGCCTGGAGCCAGGGGGAGACAGAGGACAACCTGTGACACACATACACACACGTAGGCATTACACAAATATAGGTAGAGATGGGAAAGGGAATGGGAATGAGAGAGGAATGAAGGAAGGACAGCGAGAGGTCAGAGAAAGATGGTGGCGAAAACAACCGAAAGAAAAAGTCAAATAAATGGTTAAGGACAGGAAGGGATGTCCGGTGGAGGGAAGAAGAGTAAACGAATGATTAAATGAGATAGTAAGTGAATAAGTGAGAGAAACGCAATGACCTTCCCTCTCTACCTGTGCTTCATTCTCTTTCAGTAGCCGTCGTGTGCGTGCTCCTCCTGGGTCATCAGTTAAATTCAACATCACTACGCTCTTCTTCTCCCAGCCGATGAATGACCCGTCGGTCAAACCTTCCACTACTGACAGGAAGTCCTGGTAGCCATGGTGACGTGTGGACACCACCGAGAAGGCCGTCCAATCGTACTCCTCCAGCACCTCAAAGATCACCTCCAACTGGAGTGCGGTGGAAGAGCTGAACTGCAGGAAGATTGAGCCGGTCTCCTGCAGAGTAATTGAGATGGTAAACGACTACATTTCCCAAGACTAAAGACAGCTGATTCATTCCTTGCATAAGGCATCATGGGAACTACATTTCTTCTGAACTGTTTCTGATGTGACATACTCTAATCATAACAGTAGACAGAGCTTGTCTTCTGCAGTGCAATTAAGGGTAAAACTAACTACGTTTCCTGTGATTGAAGACTTTATCTAATAATAGAAATTAAATTTCTTATAAAGAGTTACCGAGATATACAGTCGCTGTAGGAACAGGAGGGAGGTACTTTAGTGACTGTGATCGTCACTGGAGTATGTCACACAGCTTTAAATTGAATTTGCAATGGCGTTGAGTGTACGCGTGGGTCCGAGAGTGTGTAGGATTCAATGCAACATCATCGACAGGATTCAATATCATGTCTCTAGAGTAAATAATATAATGATAAACAAAACATTTGTGAATGAAAATGTCTTTTTACTTTTTTTGTTTTCATACTGTGCTAGGGAGAACATGTCGAGACGAGCAACTGAAATTGCAAAACACAGACCGAAGCACTTCAGTGAACACAAGAGGGAAAAAAAGAGCAGACCATATGGCCTGCAGCGGTAATGCATGACCCTTGCCCTTGCTATTTATCCAAATGGCTGTTAGTAATGCCATCCCTTCCTACAGTTATCGGTGTGCGCCGATCAGGCCCCGACAGAGACGACGGCAGCCCTATCTCTATCCGTTTAACGGTCCTCCTCAGGCAGTACCATTAACAAACAATGCCCTTATAGCACTGCAGCAAGCCAAACACTATCTAGCAAGTGTTTGAGCTCATTAACACCAAAAGCTTGCAGAGAGAGATGTTTGTGAGGAATTTCCACAGTCCAAAGAAACTCCAATATTGTTTTTTTTTCCCTTTCAGAAACAACAACACTGTCAAATAATTCAGTGCCGCTAAAGTGTGTCTGAGACTGTTCAGACAGGTCTAAGAAATCCTCAGTGGCCTAGTTTTATTGTCCTATTAAATGGCATAGACTGTACAGTTAATCAGGAAAACACACTATTCATTTCAAGACAACTATATTTCAGAATCAAAATTAATCGCACTGGCTGGGTACAATCGCTTTTAAGAGGAATTTGACTTTGCATTTGTTGACACTAGCTTAAACCTCACAGGGTTACAGGAAATGCTTCAAACAGGACAGGTTTATGTCTGTAGACTTTTGGTTCTGTATTTAAAATCATTCAGTTAGTTTGCACCAGTCTATATTAGGAGATTTCCACTGTGAAAAGATAGATCAATGAAATGTGCTCAGCCACATAAAACTCAGATTACAGATTTATTGTGAATAACTACTAGTTGATTTCTAATTTGAATGCAGTTAGAGTAAAATCAAACTCTAAGGATGCGGTCACATCTCAAAGTTCCATTGTTAATAGTGTAGCAATGCATGAAGCACCGCTCACACAGACTCACCAAGCAGCTTTCAGTTGGTCAATGTGGCAAATTTGCATGACCAACTTGATCATAATCTGTATGGGAAACTTTGCAAAACTCCTAATTGCGTGGATTCTTATTGAAATCATTGGATTTGTTTTTTTATTGGAATTTTTTTCTGAGCGATGGTGAATGTGACCACACCTAAATTCTCTAAACAATCATACCTGTGGTACCCTGCCCAGACCTGCTCCCCCTCCCACAGCAACGATGGGGAGGCCAGTCTGGGCCGAAACAAACTCCAGCATAGGGGCCAGGGGGCCAGAGGCCAGCGGGAGGGGTCTCTCATCTTCATACACGAGTCCCTGAAGGGGCCTGGCTGCCAGCAAGTCACACAGCTGAGAGAGCAACGTCCTGGGGCTGCTGTCATTCACCTGTAGGTAATTCACATTCACTTCACATTCGTGTTCTCATTCACACCACATTAACTTTTGTAGTTACGAATGAATACTCATGCTTAAGTGATTTTGTGTTCACACTTCAGTTCACAATTAACAAAGCGGTATTCAGGCTACTCTAAATTTAAAATCAATTCAATTTAATTTGCATGACCTCTATCGGACAGACCTGGAGCCAGATTACGTTTGCGGATCCCCACTGGGTGACGACACTCTCACCAAAGCTGCTGTGCACACGTCCGAAGCCCGGGTATGGCACCCTACCCGCAGCTGCTGTAGCCCCTGCTTCCCCTTGTTGAACCGTTGAGCCCACATGGATCACTGCGATGTTGAAGTGCATTGATGCCACCGGGTCCCGTTCACGCTCTCGGGGCCGGAGCAAGAGATGAGGGGAGGAGCTACTCTGACCCGCCCATTCTACCAGGGCCAATAGCAGAGACAGTGTGGGTACTGTGACCATGGCAATAAACGAGGAAGCCAAACGTGAGGGTACAAAGAAAGCCTGAGTGAAACCAGGAAGGAAAAGCAAGAGGGAAACTGATTAAAATAAAATCATACAAGCAATATATTGCATACATTAAAAAAAACACTTGAGAGATATAGCCTAAAGAGAGAGTAAGTGCTTAGAAAAAGAAAAAGAAAGAAAAGTAGAACAAGAGATATGGCAAGAAAGCACAAGAACTGACAAAAGAGGGAGGAAAATGAAATGGGCTTTTATTCAGGACACAGGGTGAAATGGAGCAACACAGGAGGATAATTGATAGAGGGATAGAAAGAAACTGCATGTGAGCTTGTGTGTGTACAGGTTTATCTGTTCTTGTGAGGGCCTGAAACCATCTTGTGAGGACATCTAAAGTGGTCTTCACTATTTGAAAGGCTCACAAATCAGCCAATTCATGTTTTCAATTTACATTTCAATTCAATGTAATAATGGCATAATGGCAACAGGTTTGTATGAGGGATTTTTTGCATTTATTAAATAGGTCAATGACCAAAAAAAAGTGCCCTTGATAAAGAAAAGGAAAAATATTATTTATTATAAATCTACTTTAAACACAAGTTCTTAGAAATGTACACTTTGGATTCATGTTTGTTTCATATGGTTTGTGGAAAAACTCAATTGGTGTAACCACAATCGAAAAAAAAAAGTGAAGTGACATGTGGCCAAGTATGGTGACCCATACTCGGAATTTGTGCTCTGCATTTAACCCATCCAAGTTCACACACACTGTGAAAACACACCCGGAGCAGTGGGCAGCCATATTGCTGCAGCGCCCGGGGAACAGTTGGGGGTTCGGTGCCTTGCTCAAGGGTCTCACCTCAGTCATGGTATTGAAGGTGGAAGAGAGCACTGGTTATTCACTCCCCCCACCAATAATTCCAGCTGGACCTGAGACTCAAACCCACAACCTTTGTGTTACAAGTCCAACTCTCTAACCATTAGGCCACGACTATTTTATTTTAATTTTAATGTTTTAATATTTCTTTTTTTTCCATTATGATATCAGGACTCTTGTATCACCCTGACATTTTTTTTTATATTTTAAAAAGCTATCAACATTTTCTTTAGTTTAGAAAACAGAGGAGTTGTATTCCAATTCATTGTATGTATGCATTACTGTATTTTAATGTATTGGTAATGAATAGGCTACATTTTAAGATCTGCACAAAAAAATAAGCGTCATGTCATTGACCTAAATATTATTATTTTAGAACAAAACCACAGCATCTACGAAAGGCCCCCACTAACATAGCTTCTAAGGTGTGTGTGTGTATGTGTGTGTGTGTTAATAAAAACAAGTCAAGAGTCAAGGAATGGATGGTGCTTACTGTAAGGTGAATGAATAATAACAAAGATTAAAATATAAACACCCACACAAATTCTTCATACCCACATGACCGAACACACACACCAATAAAATGATTTTTTAGAGTAAGAGGTTATGCAGCTATGTAAGAAAGTGCCTCCATGCTGTTTTACGCTCCTTTCTATCTCAGTTACACACACACACACACATGCAATACAAGCAAATAATTTTCAATTTACTTTTGTAGCAGCCTCCTCCTGGCTGCTCCTCTCCGTTTCATGACTTCAGGTGCTAATGCAATTGCTTGCAATCACCAGGCACCAGGAATCTCTGACATAATATTCCCTCTCTCCTAATTCTGTCACCGCTTTCTGGGATTATTCTGTTTTTGTTGCATTCTCTTTCTCCCTCTGTTTTATTTATCTGTCTCTAAGCCTGTTGGTCTGTTGACCCTGACGAGTCCTTCAGATGAATGGGAGAAAAATTAAGAGTCCAAAGACGAAGCAATGAGCAGAATATGGGAGGGATGGAGACAGAGAGAAGCACATTCCACAACAGCATATTACTGTTTTTGAGTCCCATCAAATTAACCTGGAGCAATCATAACCTGGGCTTGTCATTTGGGAACCCACTGTGCTAATGTTGTGCAAAAGCAGCAATTTACTGCTGCTTCCACAGGTTGCATTGTACAGTAGGAGACGTGGGAAGTGCACACGCAGACCTGAATTCATCAAAGAGAGCCAAAAACACTCAACAATATATCATCCACAAAGGAAAGGACTCGTGCTTCGCTGTTGCTTACAGACCCCCAGGCGATTCTAAAATACTACAGAGTACATTACTATAACGGCTCTATATAAATCTACATAAATCTCTAGTGTCCCTAACTGGTTTATTAAATATGCTGCGAACACTTTATTTTCAGAGAGATTCAGATATGTTCAGTTCAGAGACATTTTAAGAGATGTTCAGTTCAGTTTATTTACAATAAAATAATTACAAGCTCATGATGTACAGCATAACATGTATATTTAAACAATTTCCAGATTCATAAGGCAGCACAAGGTCATTTTTATTTTTTTATTACAAAAAACCTGCACTTTATGGGTCTTATATCATTAGATGCATGTATAAGGAACAATAACATATTATATTTTATATGATTAGATATACTAGACAAATACTGGTAAAATTTCCAAATATAAATGAAGGCATATTTACAGAATTTAAGTACGTTTTGAGACTGAAAATCTCGATATTCATTCTAGCGCTACTTACCTCGCTCACTGGCGACGTTCGATTCATGAAAGAATTGGTATTTTAAGAGAGATCTTTTTAATGAACTGTTGATCCATTTCACAAAAACGGTCTGAATAATTTGTTCATGAATCATGCTTGTTTGGTTCTCTAGTTAAATTACTGAAGCAATGATCCCCTTTGCAGCAGTTTAAAAAACTGTTTAAAAGTTCATGAAAATGTCTTGCTACAGGAAGATGAAGACATTCATAAAAATATATAAAAATGAAATGAATATATAAATAAACCACCTTTTGTGTTCCACAGAAGAAACAAAGTCATACAGCTCAGAATGACATGTGGTTGTGTAAATAATGACAATTCTCATTTAATTTTTGGGTGAACTATTTCTTTAAAAAAAACAATGCGTCTTTATGCACTTCTTTACATCCAGTCCAAAGTAGATTGACTTGAGCATGTTTACATGCACGGTCCTAACCCAATTATAAATAATATTATTGATAAGCTGATAATGCATGTAGTCATGTAAATGATTTTGTGCGGCAGTAGTATTTACTAATTTTTTTTTTCTTCATTTTTTTCATTTTATGACACATTATGTGACGACCAGATTTAAAGGTATAGTTCACCCAAAAATGAAACTTCTCATCATTTACTGACCCTCATGTCATTCCAAACACATAAAACCTTTGTTATCTTCAAAACACAAATTAAGATATTTCTAATGAAACCTTAGAAGTTTCTGTATGTCTAATCCAGGTAACCAAAATTGAGAAGATCCTAAAGGGCCATAAATGCGGCATAAATCAAACACATATGAATCAAGTAGTTTAACTCAAAACTTGTGAAGCGATACAATCACTTTATATGATGAACAGTTTTAATTTATGGGTTTATTCACAAATTAACAATGATCATCACACATACATTGAGCATATCTCTTCACATGACTTTCACAAGACACTCAAATCATTTGTATTCATTTTACGACAACTTTATGACCTTTTTGGATCTTCTAAGTTTTTGTTATCTGGACTTTCAATAAAAGGACAGAAACCTCTCAGGTTTCATTAAAAATATCTTAATTTGTGTTTCGAAGATGAATGAAAGTCTGGACCGACATGAGGATGAGTAAATGATGACATCATTTTCATTTTGGGGTGAACTATTGCTTTAAGGTGCAATACAGCCACCTACTCTGCTGGAGTATCAACCTGGATATAGCATAAACATGATATCAATATTTCTTTCTTTTTCTTTTTTTTTTAAATATCACGTTTATATAGCTTATATCGGTATATTGCAACACTATAAGCAACTTGCCAACAGTTCCCTGCCCCTCACTTCCTGAAGAAACAAACAAACCCAACTAATGGACAACAGAATGCACCAGACGAGAGATGGACTACATTCACACATGCTGGCTGGAGGCCTTATGCACTGACAGCTCGTGATCATTATGGCTGAGCTCATGGCTGCATTCCCTGCACTGCACTGGCAGCGAGAGTGCTCCCCTTTACAGCACGGCTGTAAACACAGCTCGTAAAATGCTTCACATGCACCGTGATGACCAACGCTATCGAAAGCACTTTAGCTGACAAACGATCACGTCATCCATCATCTTTTCACACAGGCGCAGATCCTCGTCACAACAATAAAGCCCACACTGCACTGCACAAAACATTACTACACTATTTAGATACCTTGAGTTTGTTAATAGCGCTTAACAAAGATGCTGTATCACCATAAGTCTAATCTAGTTCACCTCTAAGATCTCTACTTCAAGAGTGCAGTTCAAAGTAATCTTATCCACAAGACAATAGCTGCCTTATCTTCCTCCTTTACCAGATTTTCACCTTCAATCTCAGCAGGCTAAGAGAAAACAAGCTGTATCCCCTAATTCTCTCATCAGCATTAAACAACATGCAGGCTATTATGCCTTGACAAAATTAAGCAAATCAAACGTTTCCATTCTGTAGGGTGTTTGTTCAACACATCTAGTGGAAAACATGGATGGAATCGCAGATTCTAATCATAAACAATTACTGTATAATGTGTAGGGTTGCAAAAAGGTGGAAAATTTCCAGTTAATTTCGGAAATATTCCAGAAATTTTGGAAGCTTTCCAGGATTTTTTGGAATATTCCAGGGATTTTTGGAAAGTTTTTCCGGAAATTTTCCACCCCTTTGCAACCCTAATAATGTGGAATGTCACATAATTTGGCAAAATTTAGATTAATTAATTAAAAGTAGATCTATACACATAAATCAAATTGTGATATGGACTATTGTCCACAAATATTAATATGAAGTCTGTGTGTTTTGCGAGTGTCTATGTGAATGAATGGTGACAACGGTTTTTAGCATCTGCCATCTCACTGCATTAGGACATGTTCACTTCATAAGCATTTTACACTTTAATTTGAGAAAAACTATCATCTTCATATACAAAAGAAACTCAAACTCAAAATAAAAGTTTAACTTGTTAAAACTTGTTAACTTGACTTCTCCTATGACGAACGTCAAACTGTCTTCATTTTTCAAGACAAGTCATGATCAGAATTAATGCTAGAGATTTCTTCTAACCGCATTAAACTCCGGCACTCTCGTCCTCTGCTCACAGAATTCACATTATACGTTGCCTTTGCTATGATAAACACCAGTTGCACTGCTGTTTTCATGTGGGTGTGTGATGCTGCTTGCACTATTCTTTTTAAATACACCGGTATTGCCGCCATTCATATACTTTTAATGACAGCCAACATTACAGCCCCACGTGCAATGCAGCTCGCGGTAGCTGAACGTGTATGGGTTGATAATGTAGAACTCCGGACAAGTTTTCTTGCACGCACCCGTTTTTAACGCGTCTTGACTGTTGTACAGTCTGACATTAATGACAACTGAGATCCCACAGTGTGACATGATCATCATGTTCGTACAGTCTGACAAGTACAATCCTAAAGGAGTTTTAAAAATCGCACAGTGTGAGCCTGGCTTAAGACTTTCAGAAATGGCTTTTGACGCAATCGACCCGGGTTCGAATCCGCCTTTTGCCGAACTATATATAATCACTTATACTCTATGGGCCTCATTTATGAAACACGAGCAGTAAATCGTTCATAAAGCCGTTCTGACAACTTTAAAATTTATGAAAATTTTCGTATTTTCAAAATGTTAGTTGGTACGAAAGCATTGTACAACTGCTCCCTACCACGTGTAATTTAACTTCACTGCCATCATAACATTTTACAAGTTCCTTTGCTCTTAATATTTGATTTTATTGTAGATTTTATTTGAGAGTTAATAACTGTTTAACTTTGGGTAAAACGCAGCGCTCGTCACTGTCACGTTTTACCCAGCCTTTAAAATCAATGGAGGTGGGGCGGGACAAATACCACACCGACCAACTATCCTAACTGTACTGAACAACGACTGAACAACAATGGAGAAGTTAATATTATGGGTTACTGCATTTTTATATTCAGTAATATTCTTCAAAATGAGAAAATAGTAATGTTATTTCCATGGATATTCCAAATCATAGCAATCAAAACGCCTCAGCTGGAAAAATGCTGTGCCACCAAAGCGTTCTCAAGCACCACCAGTTGGCCATTTTTAGAAGAGCGCCTGGCATTTTTTTAGCTGGCTAAAAACGCTTTGGTGGACACAGGTTAATTGAATATTCATTATTAGGCATATGCCCTATTTGTCTTTTTTGCACTTATGAAACATACTGGAGACAAACCTGAGGAAGGAGTCCAGAAGATTCCACTACGTTCCTGAACACATAACTTATGTAGCTAGTTGTAATTCATAGGTGGGGATTATGCTAATTGTGAATAAGCGTGCACACCATAGACTGTATAAAACATGGACGTAGTGTCCATGACATCACCCGTTGGTTTCTAAAGAGCATTTTTTAAGCCCAAAGTGGGCGAAGCCGGCCATTGCCATCAATGGCCATTGCCATTGCGTCACCGCGTGTCATATTACGTGGGTGGAGCTGGTTGCTGAAACCACACCCACCTAGCTTGACGGTGGTGACAGCAGCGCAATCCAACTGTCACTCAAGTGGCCACGCCCTTAATTATGCAGAAATTTAAGACTTAATATAATTTAAACGGATGAGTTATAAAAAAATTCACCCACTCACAGTTGTCATGAAGGGCAAAATTAGCTATATAGACCACAGCCACTTTTTGTACCAGGCTGTAAACATATTTTTTTTCTGCTGTAACGTTGGGCATTTTAACATGGGGGGGTCTATGGGGTTGACTCCCTTTTGGAGCCAGTCTCTAGTGGCCAGTCGATGAATTTCAGTTTAAGTCCCTTCCGTGTTGGTTTCAAGAGAGAGACCAGAAGGTTGCCGCTTGGGGCACATGTGCTTTATTTACGAATGACTGTAATTTATTAACATTCACGTTTAACTATCAAATCTGATGTTTACGAAGCATTTGTGAATCCGGAGGAGAGTTTTCAAGAATTATTATTATGTATTATGCAAGTATTATGCGCAAATTACTATTTATTTACTATTTTTTCACAAGTTTCATGAATGAGGCCCTATGTTATTATTGCATTCTGTTAATGTACAAAAATACTGAGGTGCAAATAGTATCTACCAGTATAAAGTATAGATAGTATAATTACTATTTACACTTAAAAGCTCCAGAAAAGCATTGTTGCAATCATGTGGTGTAAATCCTGTATGATGGAGAATATCTACAGATGTTGATAACGACCTTCAGGTTGTGATCATAGGCTGTAACCTGTCAGTGTAAATCCTGTATAAGCTAGAGGTGTTTCCAACTAATAGTACCCTATGATTCAAAACCTTGATTGTGCGTGTGTGGGTGTGGGGTGCCCGACAAGACATTGGGCCCTACTTTATCAATCTAACGTAGAAACGAGCGCAGATCCGTACACACAAATCAACTTACGACAGAGTTCATGTGTGATTCATGAAACATTCGTATGCCGCCAATCTCATCGTACGAATGATCGCACGTTGATAAATGTGGCGGCAGAAAACAATCGTCATTTGCATATCACGCCCCTAAAAACACCCTGGTTTAGAAGCCTCGCCCCTAGAGTTTACGACACGGAGAAACGAAACCCGGCCAAAAAGAGGAAGTAATCTAGTCAAAGAGAAATTGATCTTACTCCAAAAATACCCGTTAACCTTGTAATTGCAAACTATTAGGCTACATTAATTTATGTAATTTATATGTATATTAAAATACTCGTAAATATAAACAGCCTATTTATTTCCCCTCACTCTAAAACAAATATTTTAAATTTAATGGTATTCAGAACAGAACAAGAATGAAAAATAAGTAGTTATAAAATTATATATTCAAATATAAAATAAATCTAATTAGGCTATAGTGGCATTCATTATAAACAGCATACAAACGTAAAGCAAAACTGAAACAGCATGGTCTCATACCACAAGAATCCAAATGTTTCCATTTTTGCCATATTTGTAACATTTGTTTGCATAACTATTATTCATTATGTAGCCTAAACATGGCTTTATACTTCACTCATGTTCTAATATCCGTGTAAAATCCTTCTCATGCGCAAAAATGTTTGTTTGGGCACTGCACGCTGATTTTACAGTGGACCTTTTTAAAATAAACAGTGTAACTTTTATGTTTGGTTGACTGCATTTTAGTTTTATGATGAATAGCTGAAATGTCAGGCAACGGTAGAACTAAT
>NW_015555734.1:1166110-1172109 GCF_001515605.1 Sinocyclocheilus anshuiensis | reverse complement strand
AAAAAAAGACATTCTAATCTTACTGGTTAACGATCGACTAATGAGCTTCATTTGATGGTCAGGAAAATAAAAATGAACAAAATGCTGTCATTCTAGAATTCTCCACCATATTAACTACGCTGCATGCAAGTTCAGGTAACTCAAAAACTTGCGTACACAACCTGAGACCAGACGTGAGATTTGATCGTAGCCACCGCTCACGTCCATATTGATAAATTCCAAGTTTTGTGTTGAAACGACCGTACACCCAATTTTCTGTCGTACGTTCGTTTCGTAAATGAGGCCCATTGTGCCCAGGGGCCTCTGAATTCTTAATCCGGTCCTGTCCGTAGCACGTCCACACACGGAGAGCCTCATCAGACAGTGCGTGCTGCGCAAATATTGATTTGTCTTTCAAGACTTGCGTTTTAACTGACAAACTAACACAAGAAAATATGTCAACATGCCCATCTTTGTGAGTATCCTTGCAAACATCGTTGGCCATGTCTTAAATCCTTAACAAGGATTGGTCTTTAATTTATACAGTGAAATATGCACTGTTATTTTACATTTGTTTACTTTTAAATTTCTGTGTCTGAAAATTACTGTTAAACACATGAAACACCTTAAAAACACTGTTTATTTTATTTGAATCTTTGCTCTATTGTATTTATTTGTGCTGTTGCCTTTAGTTTGATTATTTGTTATTATTTTCTTTATTTTTATTTGACCATAGTCCTTTATTCCCTGAACATAGTACATACCAAACCGAACCGTGACCCTAAAACAGTGAACCGAACTGAAGCGTGCACAATCTGAACAATTACACCCCTAGTACAAAACTATCCACCGATCGGTAAACTGTTTGAAGGGGTTATATGACGTTACTAAAAAGAACATTATTTTGTGTATTTGGTGTAATGAAATGTGTTTATGCGGTTTAAGGTTCAAAAAACACATTATTTTCCACATACTGTACATTATTGTTTCTCCTCTATGTCCCGCCTTTCTGAAACGCGTCGATTTTTACAAAGCTCATCGTTCTGAAAAGCGAGGTGTACACTGATTGGCCAGCTATCCAGTGCATTGTGATTGGCCGAATACCTCAAGCGTGTGACGGAAATGTTATGCCCCTTACCATATTGTGATGCCGTGTCCCGGCGCGATGAGACAACACCAATAAAACCCATTACAAAGAGTCAGAAGCGCCAGACTGTCCTTGCAAAGTTGGAACTGCCCCACTTTATAGAAACAGCCTTTGTGCACAGACGCATTGTAGGCTAGCATTACTCCGCAGGTTCAGGAAACAGCCCACCATAAAATGCGCTGCACACATCTGAATATTTGGGTTGAACTTAGGGCTGAGTGATTTTGCAAAAAATTTAAATCTTGATTTTTCTAGAATGTTTGACCGATTCTCGATTTTTTACGATTTTTAATTAGTCTCGATTTTTTACGATTTTTAACTAGTCAACTTGAAAATGTAACTACAACATGATTCAAGTTACTTTTTCTTTATTAAACCTCTAGTTAAAGAAAATTCTATTCTAAGTGCAGCACACATTAAGTTGTCAACATGATGTAAACGTTAAACAAATCACCTGTTAAATATCATTGCAGAAAAGATGCATAAACTACAAGTACATATTGTACAAACTTGTCTTATACATATTATGTGTTCAGAAATAATACGAGGAAAATGCTTTTAAAAAATGTCAAAAGTCACGGTAATTCAAATTCAAAATGACTGAAGGTATAACACCAGTAGACTATCATTAACTATAAATGTTCTGTAAAAACAACAGCAGCTTTCAGCTTGTCACCATGATGCAAACATGAAATATCAGACAGGTTCTTTACAGGTTTTTTATTCGATTGCGCTGCTTTTCCATTGTTTTTTCTGTGTAAACATGTATGTGTTTGACTGTTGCGCTCATGTCTCTTGCAGTGTCTCATGCATGAAACGCCATTCTAAAAACACTGCGCTCAAGTTAAAAGAAGTTCACTCCCATCTTCTTGCATGTTTTACCTATTCCACTGCCCGCGTCAAAACAAAAGCACTGTGTGAATGACGCTTAGCACTATATTAATGGTCCTTCACAGAGCGCGTCACACGTGAGCGGTTAATCACGTGCGCGACATGCGGTTGGATCGTTCTTTTCTCTTTACTGTTATCACCGGCATATTGTCAAAGTGTCTAATTCTAACATTTGGTAATATTTCTATTCAAAAATCACGATTCCTCGATTTCTAAAAAATAAAATCGTGGCAAAACAATCAATTCGAATTAATCGATAAAATCTGGAAAATCGCCCAGCCCTATATCTATGCACGAACAGCTTGTAACACTCCAAAGAGAAAGGAAAATTTAAAATTGCATCATATGACCCCTTTAAACATTTACATCCTCAGCAACTTGGTTGGTAAACTAAGTAGCCAGAAAGTTGCAAATCTATTGTAGGCTGATAAATAGAAGGTTGTAGGTTTGAATCCCACAAGGAGCAACTCATGAATTATCATAATTGCACCTTTGGGCAAGACACTTAACCTCAGGTTTCTCCAGGGGGACGGTCCCTTTAATAAGTGTATTCTTTGTATAAAAGTGTCAGCTAAATTATAAAATAGCAAAAGTGCTACCAGATTTTTTTTTTTCCAAAAATAGCACCGTTAGGCCCCAACAGAGGTTTATGAGAAAGTGCACTCGCTTCACCTTCAAAACTTCACATTTCTGCAATACACTAAATGCAGTTCTCATTTGGCTTTATTCCCACCTTTAGAAAAATCTTTCTTTCTAGCACAGCACAATTCATATGTTTGAGAGAAGTAGATTAGCTCCAAAACCTAGTGAGCTGCCTTATAGGCATTTCTGTGCCCCCTACAAAGCATTTATCACATATGGTGTGTGCGAGACGTAAATCGGGATTTCAATACAGGTGGTATGAGAGGAGTTATGCAATATTCTCATAGAGCTGTTGACCTAGAGTATGACATCCTGTACTCCATCTAAAACTATTTTAAACAGAACTTGCTAATTATTTCATAATTGTTATACATGCAGTTTTAATGACTTTTATAATTTAAAAGACTACATCAAATATTTGTACAGTACATTTAAAAATTTGTCACACCAGAGGAGCATTTGAAATGAACCAATATAGGCAAAGAGGTTATTAAAAGCATAATAAAGCTAAATGAGAACATTATTAAAAATAAATAAATAAATACTTTCTCATAAGAAAGAATACAAATTTTACTCTAAAATCCTGATATTGATAAATAAAAAGTCCACATTGGACACATTATGTGTCAACTTTACCTAATATGGATTAATATAGATGGCACACATAAATGAGTAAAATTTAAACAAATAAAAGACTGAATATTGTAATTTATTATTTTATTTTTCAGTATTGAATTACAGTTTTAATATTTGAATATATATACCATTTTTTATATTTCTCATGCTTCTCTGCCATCTTGAATATATTTCACTCAGCTCATCCCAGTGGATTATGGGATTGCCTTCTCTATGAAGAACACTTTAGAATTTGGTCAAAAGTACTTCATCTACTATACAGTATTAACATAAAAAAAGTGGGAAAAACACAGCATACCAAAAGAGTAGTATGTCTAAATAAAAAAGTATATAATACATTTTAAAAAATAAATCAATAAAAAGCAAGTAGACCTATTATTTCTGCCAAGTAGGCTATGTACTTGATGGACATTTTACAATCCCATGAGGCCACAGGATAGGAGTCATGAATGACAGATAAACAACATCGTAGGTCACATGACAAAGCCACGTATGTAGTATGTCTGGATTTCTTACATACTACTCTACACTATTATATATAACATACTTTTTCATGTTTGCACAGTAAGTTCTTCATCAAATGTAGTACCTACTCAGTATACGTTTTTGGACACAGCATTTGTGTGTACGTTAACAAATGCATAGCTTTTACATTTGTACAGAATTCAATTCAAATAAATGCAATACAAACAGCTGAAAAATGAACAGCCAGCTGACACACGGACATTTCTTTTAGAGCCTTAAAAAACAGAAATCTTCTGTATGTTGATATTGGTCTTAAATAATAACCAATCCACTTGCCTTCATTGTGGCTCAACACCGCCACAACATTCACTGTCAGAAATAGCAGGTCCTCGATGGCAGCCTCTTTCTCATTATCTCGTAATTTATTTCACTGATGAAGGCAGGAAGCAGAGATGTTTGAAACAGCAGCCACATCTGAACAAATAAACAAGAACAACATTACAGAAAAAAAAAAAAAATAATTAATTAATTTTTCTCAATTCATTCTGGATAACCTGAGAGCTGAAATGAGAAGTCTGTGAGCTGGCCTTTCCACACAGCCCTCTATGCAGCATTTTTGCTCACTTTCTCTCTCTCACTCACATTTTCCCACTCTACTTCTGCCTTCTGTTTGGAGGCCCTGTGCCCGGTTGCATAAAGCACCTTAAGTTTTTCCCTTAAGTATGAGACTTAAGGCGTGATTTCCCCTTACCTAAGGGAATGACTTAAGGGTGTTGCATATAATCCCTTAAACACGTCCCTTAGCAAAGGGAAACTGTTAAGTGTTTCACGACAGCGACCCAGGTTTTGCCATTAAAAAAATCACGTTATTTGTTAATGCAGATAGCGGTGTAAGTTTTCACAGAAAACAATACAACATAAGGAAAACAAAAAAAGAAAACCAAATATGAAGGAGAAGGACCAGACGAGACGGAAACTCAAACTGATAATTCACTCAAAACTGAAAATTCTGAAAAATAATTTACTCATCCTCGTGTCAGTTTAAACCCATAAGACTTTTATTCATCTTTGGACAACAAATAAAGATCTCTCATCATTTCTGTCCATGTAGAGGTTTTCAGGTACTAATGTGAATAAATATATATTTAAATGCAAAGAGACAAGATAGTCTATGCATGACGTTTTATTCGTATCCAAAACGATGTGAACATTAAAGCGCTAAACACTCATGCAGTGTGTGTTTCATTCATACTCGAAGCCGGAGGGCGCTCTCACGCTGAAAGTCCAAACCAGATTCATAGAAGTAGCCTATCTAATAAGCTGAACAAAAAGCAGAACCGTAAACACAATAAACTCACGATTGCAACAATATATGGTTTTTATGTGTGTTTTTCAAGTCATCTCCAGGTAATATGTAGGAAAATACAGAAATAAAATATTATGGAATATAAATTTGCTCTCGAGTGTGACGCACTCACGTTTGAGCTAATTAACGTTATGTGCTGTAATTTGATCCATGTTTATATGTGAATAAATGGGAAAATTTAAATCTGTTTAACATAAAGCGGCCGATCATGACTTGTAGAAGACTTTTGTGTAACACTTAAGGTACCATTTTCCAACCCTTATGTTATCCTTAGGAAAATGACAGTTAAGGGGCTTTATGCAACACTTATTGGGTTTAAGGGATACTTAAGAGAAATTCTAAGGGTTTATGACGTTTCACCTAAAGAAACCCTTAAGTAACATTTAAGGGATATTTTATGCAACGCCCTTAAGTGTAAGGGAAACTTAAGGGCGATCTTAAGGGAAAATTATTCTTAAGGTGCTTTATGCAACCGGGCACTGAACTGCTTTAGAGGTTGAAGAGCACAATGTTCTTGTGTACACTGTGAAAAATAAATCATCTTGTAATTTTTATTTAAAAAATTAAGGTTAAGCTACCGGTGTAAAAATTAAGCTATCTAGTGCGTTGTGATTGGCCGAATACCTCAAGCATGTGACAGAAATGTTACGACCCTTACCAGGTTCCTCCGTAAAATGCACTGCACACACTCGAATATTTGGGTTGTACTGTTCTGGAACAGTGTTGTAAATAAAACTTAACAACTGATTTCTAGTTGTGTCCTCCTTTAGGAAGACCAAACAAAGTAGTTTGGCTATCGCAATGAAACACACAGCGTCTCCACGACATGGCGGCGGCGGCAACAATACTACAGTGAGAATAAAAGTTACACCT
>NW_015555734.1:1155149-1166046 GCF_001515605.1 Sinocyclocheilus anshuiensis | reverse complement strand
CAACAATACTACAGCGAGAATAAAAGTTACGCCTTCTTTCTTTGCGTATACATTTGGGCAGTGTTATGCAAATCTTCCCACACAGTGACGTAGACATGTGGGGGGGTGTTTGAACGAGTCGTTTTAGGAAGGCGTGGATGAGCGTTCACTTTTATAAGAGATTTTAATCTTTGTGACTTCTTCTGTATGTACGAACAGCTTTTAACACTCCAAAGACAAAGGAAAACACGAATCGCATCATATGACCCCTTTAAGAAGAAAGGCTACCTATTTATTTTAAGAGAATTAGCTCAATTATGCAGTTTTATTTTGGTGATGATTGTTAGTTCCCAGCATGCTTTGCATATGGCGGGATATGGAGAGTAAATATTGAAATTTAGTGCTATTTTATGTGTTTTTGAGTAAAGGGAAACATCTGTTAATGTTTAATGTTGCATGATGCTTTGTTCAATGAGCAGAAACTTTGCTAGCACCAGTGCAGTTACAAGTTTTTTCCTACTTGAGCTGTCTAGCTGTATACAGTCTTTTAATTGAATAAGATAGCTCAAAATCAAATGCAAACAGGCCTTACTGAAAATCACAGACTTTTGAGAATCAACTTAAAGCTGCAGTCCGTAAGTTTTGCCTCTTTGTCGCTATCTCTGTTTGAAAACTTGGAATTGCAGCTGTGTGCGGAATTATCTTCCTTGCGTGGGTTGTGAGCCGGCACGGCTCCATCGCGGATGAATCTAATGTTCTGAAGAGTATGTCGCAGTCAGTCACCGCACCGGTGTGGATATTTACTGTACTTCGCAATCACAGATTCTAGCCTACTTCTTGGAATATATGACCCAAATAAGAATTTTCATCGTATATTGTAATCTGAACAAGTAAGTAACAAGTCTGCCACGTTTGTTCTGACCAACTGAGGAAAAAAGCATTACCATAAATCTAGCTACCAATGGTGATTAAATCTAAAGATCGGTTAGCTCATATCACATCAAACCGTTCAAATTATTATTATTGTTATACTTTATTCTCAAATGATTAATGTTAACATCAGCACTGGTGACTATGAGTATATTGTGTATTAGCGTGCAGATTTTAATTTCTGCACAGTCTAATCTAATTGTCATACTCTTCGAATTTCATATTAAGAAATTGTTTTAACCCAAAAAGAAAATTATCCTCCCTCCGAACTGGTTTTCTTTAAAATACAAATCTTTGTAATCCCAGGCTATCTGTAATCAGAAGCACATTTATAACTGGAATATAATTTCATTTCATTCACATGTGTTTCATAAGCACATAATCCTTTATGGATTACAATCCGCCATCAAAATGATAAATTTCATTATTCTGGCTGCTGTGAGAAAAGGCTATAAAGGATCGGCCACCTGCAGGTTCCTCACATGTGATAGCCTAGTAGCCGGGACAACTTCTTTATGTTTACAGACATGACGTAATGACGCAGTGCCATGCTCGAATTTCCCACGAAAACCTACCCGTACCAATCAAGTTAGAAAACATTATTATAAGATAACCGTTGTGAATCGGGCTAAAATAAGGCGATAGTATTGAACACTGGCTGGATATGTACTTGCTCAAATATTGATTTTGGATCATTTTTAACCAAAAAAAGTTACGGACTGCAGCTTTAAAATAAATGAGCACATTTCACTAATAATATTAAACTTATTGTGTCACAGATTAAATAATTAAGCAGATTTTACATGATTTATTCAGGTAAATTTCATTAAAGAAATCAAGCTTTAAAAACTACTCAAAATATTAAGTGTAATATTGTTACCATATTTTTTTTAGTAGATAGCACATAAAACATTTTTTACAGTGGTGTGCTAGCCGATCACACAGTGCCTCTGCCGCAAACACGTTTCTGCAGTTATGCTGAGTCGATTCAATCCAGCAGGCTCTTCTGTCCCTATTCACAAAACAAAGAAACACCTATGAATGCTCCCCATTCATAAATCACCACCCTAATAACTTCCATTCACCAAAAACAACCCCCATGGCCTCAATTAACATAACAAGCTAAGCCTAAAACATTTCACCCAATTTATCCATGCTGAGAAAACAAGTTTCCTGTCCATAAGGAAAGAACAATTTCACAAGCCATTCTAATAAAATCGATCCCCTGCAATTCATTCACTGCATTCACAAAAGAACAGTGGTCCTTAATTCTCCTATTTATTTTTTGTCCTTCTGAAATCATAGGACTCCCTTAAACTTGATTTCTTAAAACAGTCTTTTAAACAACACCATGCCATGTATCCACCTATTGTCACCAACTACTGTATCAAACATTTTTTCTCCTTTTTTAATATTTCCAACCCAGGATCATTGGAAAAACATGCCTGTAGAGACACTTCTTCAAAATTATATTAAGTTGCTTCTTGCACATTTCGTGTCAGAATTCTAAAGTGAAATGTCCAGTGAGAGGCTAAAATGTTCAGTTTATTCCGAAACAGATGAAAATTAATCTGCCAAGTTGGTTGTTACACTTATCATGGCAGTTCGGAAATGAAATATACGGTGAGTCCAAAAAGGTTAATGCTTTATTGTGTTAATAAATAACATACCACCTACACTAAACCATACCCTAAACCTAATGAACAGTGTTAACAAAAGCAAAAGTGAGTTGCTGTGTAGCAACCATGCCTTTTTAACTTGCTTTTAGAAGTCTTTGAACTCTTTTATCGTGACTTGTATTTCATGTGATTCGTACCAGAGCACAAGCTGTACCAGGTGAGCTAGAGTTATGTGCCCTCTAGAAGCTTGCGTTCTGCAAGTGAACTCACTTTGGATAAAAGCGTCTGCTAAATTACTAAATAAATAAATAAAGTATTGTGCAAGGAGCTGCATGAAAATAAGTCTTTATTAATTGATAATCTGCCTCTTCAATCATAATTGCTATGAAAAATAAATATAAGTTGTTGGACTTTTACTGCCACTAGCTGTCATTTCAGCTTGAAACTGCAGGCAATTGTATGTATAGGTACATTTTGCAAAAATATAGCAAAAGTCAGGTTTTTCCAAAGAGCCTAGGTTGAATATCTGGCTGCTATTCAGAGGTTCTGCATTGATGAATGGGCTCCTGGAAACTGCTACCAGCCAGCAGCTGGCTCCGAGGACCCTCGAGTAGAAGTTCAGCACCATGAACCTCTGTGGCGGACTCTACATGATGCCCTGCCTGGGGTTGGCTCAACCAGCACAACCTTTAAGCTTCCAGGCCCCGCTGAGACCCTGAATCCTGCCCTTCTGTCAAGCACAATGGAGTGTTTTAAGGATTAGAGTCATTCTAAGGACACACCGGGGGAAATGCCGTGAGTCAACTTGGATCATAAACCACCCAAAATCTATGAGCCCCTGGGCAGTGTCTGTCCTAAGTTCCGCCTTCACCCTCCATAACACCACCAGTCCTCAGAAGATCTGAGCTTCTGTATAATGCACGAAGCATCAGAGCACCTCAAGGCTGGTTATGGATTTCTTTAACCAGTGTGGGCCTCAGCATTTCCTTTTTTATTGTACAGGTGGATTTAACTAGAGGAGCTAATTTATTGCAGCTTTAAAAGAATGTTAGCACTGAACAACAGTGGTAAATGATGCGTGCAAGTCAAGCTTCAGCTGTTGAATCAAAGCTCCTCCAAAGATACCGAGCGCTCAAACTGACTCTTAACTTGAAATTTAATTATAAATGACCAGGAATGGCCTCCACCTGCCTCTATCCACAGATAATTGACTGCCCACCATGAGCATTAGTTATTCATTGGTTGCCTAGATTAATCGCACAGTTTCATTTAAAAAAAAAACTGAAAAACCTCATCAACCTGTTTGGGGGTTTAATAAAAAAAAAAAACAGTTGCCCTGTGTTGTGCCACTAGCATTAGTTATTCATTGGTTGCCTAGATTAATCGCACAGTTTCATTTAAAAAAAAAACTGAAAAACCTCATCAACCTGTTTGGGGGTTTAATAAAAAAAAAAACAGTTGCCCTGTGTTGTGCCACTCTACCATTTGAATATGATTGAGATTTAAAGTGGAAATTGCCCTGGAGAAAGAGACCCGACTTCCTGAGAGCGGGGGAAATAAGCAAGCCAGGAGATGCAATCCATCAGGTAGAGTGGCCTGCTCACTGAGCGGTACAGTTATCCAGCAAAAACACACAGATTTAGAGGCAATGATAACACAACAGTCGGGTCAACAAAGCAATACTCATTTTTTTTGTCTGGATCTATAAATTGACTCAAACAGTATACATTAAAAATGCTATTCATTTGTGAAAAGACTTGAAAGAAAAAACAAATTAAAACCTCTTCAGTGCTTAGTAGCATTTAAACAACTTTTTCCCCACATATCAGTGTGATCAAGCAACATGTGGTGCAAAAAACGTGCAGAATTTTCAAAAAAAACAAACAAAAAAAAACTGGAAATTTATGGACCCCTGAAGAACCTCACAATTGTATGGCAAGGTCAATAAGCATCTTAAAATGATTTGACCTTTTTATGGCAAGGCAAGTTCAAGTTTTAAAATGTCATTGGTGGGACTCACCAAAAGCTTAACATTTATGAATGAATTAATTCATTATATTTACAAAAATGTAAAAATGTATTTACAGTAAACACTTAAAAAAATAAAATGTTATATAAAAACATGCTACTTTATTTGATACACCACATGACATTTTTAGGGTCAATAAATTTATTATTGAAAATGCTATAGCCTAAACGTTTTTTTCAAAACCATATAAAACCAACATGAATATAAAGACTACTTTGACACATGCAAACATGCCAACTAAATTTTTAAAAGATTATTCATTCTATATCTCGGACACTCATATATGTCATTGACTCAGTCGTGTCATCTACGGTATGACGCAGCTAAAGTATTTTTTGTCACAGATGAAGGAATGGTCTACACGACACGCTATGTGGTTTTCTTCAGAGGGCAGCCCAAACAAGCGTATTGTTTTACATTTTTGGCAAATCGAGAATGAAGCCTTTTAAAAAACCTAATGATGCATCTGATGAGCATCCAAAAATGAAAAGTGGTTACAGTTCTACATGAGCAAAAGTGAATGTTGCTCCTATCAGTTCAGTACGGTGGGGAGTGAATGAATCGGGAGCCAGTGGAGTGGCACAGGATGAGTGGGAGGTGCTGATGAGAGGAGATGAAGGAGGAGGAGAGGTAGAGCTGAAACGCAGCACGCTTACAGCATCCCTCCTCATACCTCTCAGACACACACCGCTGTGAGGAGTGAGCTTCACTAACAAGAGCTGCATAATAACACTCAACATAAACATATAACACAATGTGTGCACTGAAAAGAAAAGATACTTTGGACCAACTCTAATTTGTCAAAAACCAAATGTAGCCTATTTTTCAAACTATATTTATGGTTTGGTTCAAACCTTACATTTTGATTTAATATTAATCCAAAATATTTATTTTTGCAAAGAAAAAAAAAAAAAAATCAACGCAACCTGTGAAATCCATCTTATTTTTTTCCCAAATTCTGTTTTGTTTTTCAAAATTCCATTTTTTCCATTTTAATTTTTCTGGATTCCATTTTTTTCCCCATTTAATTTTTCTAGACTCTGTTTTAATGGTTAAATTAAATGTTATTAATCAAAAAGCATGTCTAATTAATTGAAAGCATGAAACTTACATAATTTAACAGCACTTTATTAAAAGTTTAACGAAAATTACATTTTTAAGGCCCTATGAAATATGTTTTATTTTTCTGGCAAATAAATTCTGGTAAATAATTTTTCTAGTAAATATTCCTTGAAAATAATGTTTTAATAATTATTTTATTAGTAGCAGTAGTACTATCATTACATTCAGTTATATATTTATGTTACAGTTTCTTCAAGTAAAACTGAACTTTTATTTTGACGGGTTGCTCTGAAGACCATTGAGTTGCTGTTTGTATGTGATATGATGGTAAAAATGCTCATGAAGTGACTCTCAGATGGTTCTAGCGATTATATTCATGTGTTCATGTGCTGATGAGGTGGCAGAGGCTGAAAACACAGTGAGCATCACGCACGCTTCAATATGTGTGTAAAAGAAACTGTGCCATTCATTCATACAGAACATGTAGGATTCATATTTAAATAGTGTTTTTGCAGCTTAATATTCACAGACACTAGTCCATATCGTGTTTTGATTTAAGTTTACTGACCTACTTTTGATTTATTCATTCAAAATTCCATTTTTATGACTGAATTTACATGTGAATACAGTTCAAAACAAGCAGCTTTTTACTTCACAAGTCATAATTGATGAACTGGAGTCAATGCAAGTCAATGTAGTAACTGTTTGGCTTTTTACAACTTCATTTTAACATAAACAAAGGCTAAATTACAGTAGCTATAATATTAAACATCGTTATTTGATTAAACAATGTTTAATTTAATTTGATTACCATAATAAAGAGCTTAATGTTTATTCTGATGTCTTTTTAAAATATGCAGCATATTTTCTGTTATGTACTAAAACACATAGGGACACATCAAAAAATAAATAAATAAAAAATAAAACCCACACGAATTTTTGCCATCAGTAAAACTAGCCAGTATACATCAACATTCTGCAGGTGTCAAGCGAAAATACTATTTAAACAAACTTGCTTCTTTTAATTTTCTCTGTATGCAGTGTTATTTGTTCTTAGACAAACTGAATAAAACAGATTTAAACCAGAAACCACAATTTTTAATTAGACCAAATTAGGCTGCACGATAAATCGCATGCGATATTTAACTTGCATCTTGTCAGTAAAGCCGGTTCTGTAATCAGCGGTAAATCTCCATCACCTGCGGGCTTTCACATTGAGCAGCATTAACTACACAGAGCTGTTGTTCACTGACGAGTTGCGCAAAACCACGTTCATATTCGCGCGATTTTTTGCGCAGCTCGTCAGTGAACAACGGCTCTGTGTAGTTAATGCTGCTCAATGTGAAAGCCCGCAGGTGATGGAGATTTACTGCTGATTACAGAACCGGCTTTCTGACAAGATGCGCATTAAATATCGCATGCGATTTATCGTGCAGCTCTAGACCAAATATAAAAATGCACTAAATGACAAAAATGTCGTTTCACTTTTTTCAATGTGAACTGATCTACAAACAGAGACGCTCAGGAACAAACCTGCACTCTTAAAACAGAACAATTCCTTTGCGAAGTTTCTTCTACATATCCGCATTGACAACTTGGACTGGAAATAAGGACACACATCAAAATACACTCTCTCAATCAGTCACACACATGCTTTCACACCACATCTGGCCTGTCCTCACACACTGGGTTCCAGAAAATAAGCCGGATACACACTGTGCACGTCAACACAATCTTCATGGACACTGATACACTCTCCCAGCTGTCAGCTTCCTCCTGCGCCCGCCTCAACACACATACACAGACATACACTTGCAAGTGGACACTTGGTTTTACCCATTAACGTGTAATTTCAGGTACAGATGCGCAGGGTGACCAAACACACACACACACGCTCACACAGACACAGACCATAAAATCAGTGAAAAAGAGTGCATGTGCTCACATAGCATATGTTTAATGACACTTACACTCATGTGCACCCCAGCACTCCGCTGCATAGTCAGATGACACACAAACACGCTACCGTTAGCACTGATGCAACACACACAGCCTCTTGCAAATCGCTTCTATAGGAGAGCGTTTGCCAAGAAAATAAATGTAAATGTAATCGGAAATGGTGGTGTTATTGGCCTCATCTGCCCTCCGCTGAACAATCCGTGACTCTTTGTTTGGCATGGTCATTATTAAAGGTCAATGGGAATTGCTGTTAACATGACAAAAAGCCTGTCGTAGACTTTCAATCTTTGACATGACTGCCTCGAAACACACGCACGGTTTGGATTGTTTTACAGGTGACTCCCGCCACGTGGCTTTAAGTCATTTGTCGTGGTAATGTCTGTTTGCTTGCATGTCACAGTGTGTTGTGAAACATAATTAATGAAAGAACAGAGAGACATGGGAACTGGTAAGAATTAAAAATCATCGCAACTTCATCGAATAAAAGGGGAAAATGGCAAAAGAATACTGAAGGGAGTATAGTTCACCCTAAAATGTAAATTCTTTCATCAATTGCTCACCCTCACGTCAACATTCATTTATCTAAGAAACACAAATGAAGATATTTTAAATGAAACCTGAGAGATTTCTGTTTCTCCAATGAAAGTCCATTATACCAAAACGTTGACGCTTCAAAAAGTTAAATCAAAAGATTAGGAGCAAATATGGTAAACAAGGAAGCTCAACCATACTTTTTTTTTTTTAACAAGAGAACAAACCTCATTGGTTCTTGTAGAAGTCACGTTTGAGCTTCCATTTACCATTATTGATGTGCTCTACCCTTAATTGCATTGTATGTACAGTTTTAGTGTTCTTTAAATCTTTAAAGTATACTTTAGTATATTAAAGTATTCCAAATGGAATATTGATGAAAAACACTACAACATATTAAAAATGTGACATGCAACAACAAATAGGGGTAACAAAAAAAATATTTTTGAATAAAAGGAACATTTTAAATGTAATATAGTAAAAAAAAAAAAAAAAAAAAAAAAAAAAGCTTATTTAAAGCTTTATACTCTGCATCTACCTTTTTTTTTTTTACTGCAGATTCAACTTCATGCCTAACCTTTTCTGCGCTCTCTTTTCTTCCTTGCATATCTGACTTGAATTTCCTGACCGCACATCCATTTCTGTTTTCTAAAAAGTCAGCAATGGGCCAGCAATTTTGTACATTTTGTGAGCAACCTTGTCATTTAGAAATTAAATTCTGAATGTCAAAGCAGGTCTTACTACGTTTCATGATGAGGAAGTCCTCCTTTGAGGTGTAGCCACAAACACCAGGGTCATATTGCATCAGGCAAAACTATTTGATAATTTAAAAAAGTGTCCCATTAATTAAAGACCATTTTTATGCTCTGAAAGTGTAAACCCATTGAGCACAGTACAATCAATTTTAAACAGCCCACTTCACCTGAATTCACCCTACTTCTACGCCCTAAAGGCTTTGTATGTGTGATGATCAATGTTTATATGAATAAATTAAATCTGTTCATCATATAAAGTGATCCTCTTCAGATACTTGGATTAAACCGCTCGATTCATAATGATTTCTTTTACACCTTTATGAACTTTTTGAAGCTTGAAAATGTATGGTTGCATGGACTTTCAACCAAGGAACAGGAATTCCTCTGTTTCATTCAAAACGCCTTCATTTGGGTTTCAAAAACGACCAAAAGTCTAATGGGATTTGGAGGAAAATAACGGAGTAAAAGTACCGATACATCACTTAAAATGTACTCAAGTTAAATTAAAAGTACACAATTTTTAAACTACTCAAAAAAGTACAATTACTGATAAAAACGACTTAATTACTGTAACGTGAGTATTTGTAATTCGTTACTTCACACCCCTGGATTTGAACAATAAGTAAATGATGTAAATGGTGAGTAAATGATGACAGACTTCTAGTTTTTGGGTGTGCTTTCTCTTTAAATGCAGCATCTGAAAGCATATTTATCATAAATTCAGTTCACTGTTTAATCCTGAATCCCGAGCGAGCCCACACCCATCGCCTTACTGTTGCTTGAAGATTGCATATTGAGCCCTTCGGATGGGCTAATTGAGCATGCAAAGTACTATGCTATTAGTATATTAGACTCAAGGTAATCTCTCTAGGTACCTTTTGTGCAGTTGCCCCTAATTACCACGTGCGGTAAGAAGAAAGAGCTGATAAAAGAGAGAGAGAGGTGTCTGACAAAGCGAAGGAAGGAGTTCATAATTCCTGTACTTTTAATGAAAGTTGTTGGGAAAACTTCACTGAGGCAACTAAGCAAAAACATGCTCTGTGTCAGAGTAGCACAGAGTTTAAATCAATGCATCGTTTCATAAATGCAGTCTTGCGTTGTCCTATTTCTTTGAAACAGATGACAGTTGTTGCCCAATGAGACAGTTTCTCTCATTCTCAGCACACCATCCTTTGAGTTAACCAGCAAATTATGGCAGTAATAACACAAGAACACCCTCCTCTCTTCAATCATTGAGACAGTGTAACTAAACACAGTAAGCATTCCTAAACACACGTATAAAAAATAAACAGGATAGGTAAATATAACTAAAAAAATGGAAATGCTGGACCCTAAAGAATCCGTGTATCATTCGATCATTCATTTTTTGATTTAATATTGAAGGTAGAAAAATTAGAAAACGGCTCCTTTTTCGTTTTTTTGTTTTTTTCCAAAAAACGAAAAACGAGAATTCAGCTTAAATTTTCGTTTTTTGTTCATGGGTGGAAAAATTAATAAACAGCTTGAATATTCTATTTCTACATGTGGGCGGGAATTAAACGCCCCTTTCTGCTGATTGGTCAGCCGAAGATCAAACCGTGCCTTCATCAGTTCTTCTGCAGTATCAAGCAGTAGAATAATAGTCCTCCACTGCTGCAGTTGTATGGATTCTTAACGCATTAATTGCAACTACATTTAATCTTTTTTCATCAAACAAACAGGCTAATGAATAGCTCGACACAACTCATACCGGGGCAGAGTCTAGACAGGGCTTTCTTCTGTGTAGATATATATTCTATTCTTTGCTTCAGCTGGGCATGGCAGGGTATGATATGACAGATGTCATAGCCTACCCTGCTCACCCAGTAAGTCTGTTTGTTTGTTTAATTAAGAAATTTATTAATTAATTCGTTTCAAAATAAATATTTTAAATACTAAGACAAAAAGGAAAGAATAATAAATTGGCTTGGGTATTTATAGGCCTATGTTCACGCAAGAACTGTCATTCTGACTGACAACCGGAGAACAACAGATATTAAATAGCCTACTGTTAG
>NW_015555734.1:1118153-1155125 GCF_001515605.1 Sinocyclocheilus anshuiensis | reverse complement strand
TTTTTCTACTTTCAATATTAAATAAAAAAACGAATGATCGAATGATACACGGATTCTAAAGCACCATACCATATTTCAGATATTAATAATTAATGAGATGGAAACTACATGGCAAACAGTTGTTACAATCAGATGGTGATACACGGATACTGTACACACTTTGATGTAACATAACTGCTCATATATGCCTACAGCAATATTACTGACGCACCAACATGCACACCTGTGCATCACATGCTTGATTACACTTACAATCTTCCTCTCTTTCCCCATCTCTCATTCTCTCTCTCTCTCTCTCACACACACACAACTGGACTGAAGATGAATACTTTGAACAACAAGTACTTTGAACAAACAATCTACACAATATGAATATTTGTACTTCATCAACTACATTTATCACATTTTGAAAACAATAAAAATGAGGATTACAATAAAAATATGAGGATTACAAATCAAATCAGTGTAGAAATAAAATATATTTTGCAGGGTTCCCCCCCACCAAAAAAAAGTCTAAATTTGTCATCATATACTCATGTCATTCCAAACCTGCTTGACTATCTATCTTCAGTGGAATATACATTAGTTTTTTTTTTTTTTTTCACAATACTCATAATACAGGTTTGGATCAACAAGAGGATGAGTAAATGATGACAGAGTTTTCATTTTTTGGTGAACTATCCTTTTGATGTTTAGTTGTTTTTATTATTATTATTATTATTAACAGACAAGAAAAAAATGTATAATCATTTTTGTTATTTAATTTGCAATAATATATGGAAATTATACAGCAATGTATATATGCTATGCAGCTATGTATAACTCCGGACAGCCAACACGAAAATTATTGTATGTAGTGATTTGTTTATATTAAACCTGTTCTAACTGATGCTTCTAAGACCATCACAAGTCAACATAACCTCATATCAGCTACCTGTAGCTAAATAATGTTATCTTGATGTCATATTAAAATCAGGAGAATTTGAATCAACATTTAATACATCACAGAGTCTTAAAAACACAAGTAAACAAGCTATATATTGTGCAAATGTATTTCATTGTAACAAAATGTGGAAATGTAATTTGTTACCAGTTTTATTCTAGCATTACTTTGTGAGTAACTATGAAAATTAATGATAAAATGATCTCTCTCTCTCTCTCTTAAAAAAACATCTCACAAACATCAAGACAGTGCAGACACAAAAACATCAAGATGACTGACACAATGTAACTTATAGGCTCATAAATTATTGGACAATAATTGGACGTTTGAGTCACAATTGTTTACAGTACAGCACATTGGATCGCTATCTCATCAACCGTTACTGGAGAGCCTTTGCAAGTACAAAGACACTCACACAGACAGACACTTAGAACAGAGTGCAACAGCCAGGTTTTAAAAAAATCCCATTCATTTTATCCATAAAGGCTGGAGTACACTAAATGACTTTTAAAATCAGAACAGATTTTAAAAGAACTGGGAATCATACACTTACCGACTTTGTAATAGTCACAGAGGAAAAAAACTGACCATCATACACTAAACGACTGAGGATCATACACCACCAGACTTTTAAGACAGACCTACTGTGAGCTATGAGGTTGTTAATCCATGGTATATGCTTTTGTTGAAGCAGTCAGTGCATATTATTTCAACATATATTTTAAATAATCGTGGAATTCCTGGTGAAACACTACATTATTCTTGATTCACATCTCCACCAATCAGAGAATCATGACAAGAAAACCGTCGTTTTCGTCACGTGATAAAGGTTTGTTGACGACGATATTTAGTCATAATTTTCGTTGACGAAAGCAACACTAGCTACAAGACCACTTTAGAGCCTGCCAACTGTGAATGATATAACAAAGTCAGTCTCCCTACGCTCTCAAACTTAAATATTTCCATAAGCTTATTTTTGCAATAAACCAAATATATTGCTTCCAAATATTTAATCAACATCTTTAAATTTCTTAAAATTCATCTTAAAATTCAATTGTCACAATGCTACATATTCATTCACTACAGAATTGTACCTTTGTCTTTTTGTCCAATTTTCAAATACTTTTTTTTTGCTTCAAATCAAAGTTTGTAATGCTGTGAATCACCTGGCCGGTTTGGTTCATGGCTTATCACTCTTTAAGGAAGACTTTTCAAAATCCCTAAGGGAAAAATACTTCTGGTGAAAAAGTGGTCTGTACACTCTATTAGGAATATTGAGAAATTAGTATGTACTGCATATCAAAAACATCTGTGAAACTAAAAGTTATCAAAGAATAATTTCTGTTCTTGCTTTGATCTAAACAAAAGTAATCCAGCTATATCTATACTAGACCTGTGTCGGGGTAAAAGCATGCCCTCTTTATTTTTCTCCTTTTTGTCTATTACCATACTGGACAGAAGTCTGTCAGTATGATCAATCAGCACCTTGAATACATACAGCCCAAAATGTCTCCTCACTCTGGACTACCATTATTCATCATTATTCATTAGTCATTTCACTGCCCCCCTCATCTTGTTTCATCCAACAGTTGCTGTACACATCTCTGCACCTCTCCACTTCACAGAAACAGCATCACAAAACCTGTCTTATCACTAGAGACCTCAATAGCGTTTTATGGACTTGTCTTTGATTGGATATCGGAAACGAATGAATCAGAGTCGTTGCGAGCCTGCAGAGCGTCAGCAAGCTCACGTTAAGCTGTCAGGTGAATTGTGTATGGAAGCAAGGGAAGTCTTGCAGGGATTTCCGTGGTAACTGTACAGGACCGCAGTTGTAGTTAGACTAAAATATCCGTGGTTACGGTAACCGTGGAGATGACTGAAAAGGAGGACTCGGCTTCCTGTGGAAACACATGGCTGATTAGAACAGGATGCCAGTGACTGCTACACTTTCTGTGTTAATGTTTCCTCTTAATATGCTAATATTTCCGGCTTCTTGTTAAAAAAACACTAACGTTTCTGTTTTTAGAACTTATTTATTGCCACAATGGATCATAGAAACACTATCTTCCTTTTATTCCCCTCCTCCTCCTCCTCCTCTTTCCATTGCTCCTTTACTACCACTCGACCTCAGCTATGTAACAATAAGGTGATGTTCACACAAAACACGTTTTTGCGTACTACTGAGCTGCTTGTTCATTGTTTTTCTATGTAAACATGCAATAGATGGATGCATGTGACCATTGCACTCACGTTTCTCGTCTTTTGCTGCATCACATGCAAGAAACACTGTTCTAGAAACTAATATCGGCAATACCGATATTATGGAGTAAAAAGTCTGATATCGATATATCGGCCGATATTCTTTATGTGTATATTATAGTACAGTACCACTCAAAAGTTTGGACACACTTCCCATTCGTGTGTCCAAACTTTTGACTGGTACTGTATATAAACAGAATATATATAGATAAACATATTTTGCAATGATCACTCAAATGTGGTGATCAAACACTTATAATGGCGTGGCAAAGATATGTAATGGAGGCAGGGTATTTAACAATTTAACAATCTGCAACAAACTATGCTGACTTAGGAAATGTGATGTGACCGATGTGATAAGCATGAGTGACATGGCAGTTTTAAGGGACAGGGTTAACGTTATATTGGATTTATATTGAAAAGGGAAACATATGGGGTCATTGTTTATTAACTTTACAGTGTTATATATTTCACAAACTAGTTAGCAACTTACTGTTAAGACAACGCTTGACTGAGTCGTGAAGAGACCTCCTTAGTGAAGTGAAAGGGTTGGCTGGTGTCACTACAGTGACCTGGGTCGCCAGTAGCAATGCGCTCTGCTGGACAAACTAAGTAATTGCACTATTTACAAGCATTTTATCTGCGTTATATGTTCTGTAAAAAAATGTTCATATCGGTGGCATATCTGCGGCATATACGCCGATGAAGATGTATCTGCGACAGTCTCATATCGGCCGATAAAATCGGCAAAATGATCAATCGTCGCTCTCTAGAAACATGGTGTTCAAGTTAATATGGAAGCCCATTTCAGCCACATAAGAAAAAATCATGCTTTGGTAAAACTTAATTAAGACATAAAAAGTCTTAAAAAACTTAATTTTGAAATACTAAGTCAAAATTATGATGTAAAAAAGTCATGAAATGAAAAGTAAAAATTGTCAACTGACTTATGTCAATTAGGAATTTTTCTTCATAATTTTAGCTAATATTAATTTTGACTATCTCATACTTACAACTTGGTAGGCAATCAGTTTGACATTTTATGTAAGTTTAGACTTTTGTCATAATTTAGACTGTATTTAGAGAAATTATGACTTAGTATGCAATAATTTTATGACTTGTGTCAATTTACTGTCACAATTGTGTATTTTTTTCTCATAATTATGACAGTATGTCATAATTTCAATTTTTTTATCTCATAATTGTGAAATTGTATGCCAAAGTTTTGACTTTTTATCTCAGAATTATGACAGTAAGTCATAATTTCACATTTCGATCTCAATTAAAACACAGTGTGTCAATTTACATTTTTTTATTTCATAATTATGGCATAGAATGTCATAATTTCACACTTTTTATCTCATAATTATGATTAACCAAAGCGGGATTGTTTTCTTATGTGGCAGAAATGGGCTTCCACAAGTTAAAAGAAGTGTAACTTTTAAAAAGCATGTCTCCAGACCTTGTGGGGTTTTTTTTTTTTATTCTACTGCTCAGTGTCCTGTTCATAAACACAAAAACGCGTCCTGTGTGAATGACCTGTAAAGTAGGCACCCAAGCACCCAAACTGTGTCTGAGGTCTAATGTAAATTAGCGTGGCCTTTATCAATAGTGAGCCAGTCTAACCGGTGGGGAGCCGAGGGAGAAAGGAGCAATGTAATCTCTTTCAAACACCAGCCTATGATCTCGTTAAAGACTAATTGATGTTCTGTGTTAACGAGCTTTACCTTAATTAGTCACATTTAAGTGAATGGGGGATACTGAGAGGGGAGTTGGATGCAGTTTTGGGCACGCTGGACTCATCAACACAGCTATGCGAATAAAAAATAAGAGAGAGGGAAGTAATCAGATGAAGAGACTGATACAGAAATGCTGAAGAGAGGGATTCAGCAAAAAAAGAGATGTTAAAAAAGCAGCAATACTCTAGAGTCTGAAAGCCCAAGGGAGGGAATGATAGAAAGGATAGAGAGCAAAGGTAAAAGAGAAGATAAAGAATCAATGCGCAAAGAGGAAGAAGAGAAAGAGGAAAAGAGTAATGCAAACGTTGATTCAAGCTGCTCTCATCTCTCTGTCTGAGCCCTCCAACCATGTTCAGTCTCAGATATTTAATTCCTCTTTTTTCGCTTTCTTCCTCTCCTTCATTTCCTCCTCTTGCTCCCTCGTTCTGTTTGCACTGTATTTCTCTTTTCACCATCCTTCACTGCATTTCTATGTCTGAGTCTTCTCCTCCCCATCCAGCTTCATCTGTATCCACCCCTCTGCTACATCCTCCTCTTCAGTGCATTATAGTTTTTCACCTGCTTTCATTCTGGCTACTCTTTCATTCTTTCACTCTTTTTCCTTCTTTATAAGTGCACTCCCCCTCCCTCTACAGTAAACCCTGGAAAGCAGCTGTAAGACCAACTGCTGGAGTGAAGCTATATTGATATGTTAACATTACTGTGCGCATTACAGTACTGCATTGTGTGTGTGTGTGTGTGTGTGTGTGTGTGTGCTACATCCTCCTCTTCAGTGCATTATAGTTTTTCACCTGCTTTCATTCTGGCTACTCTTTCATTCTTTCACTCTTTTTCCTTCTTTATAAGTGCACTCCCCCTCCCTCTACAGTAAACCCTGGAAAGCAGCTGTAAGACCAACTGCTGGAGTGAAGCTATATTGATATGTTAACATTACTGTGCGCATTACAGTACTGCATTGTGTGTGTGTGTGTGTGTGTGTGTGTGTGTGTGTGTGTGCAGTCCTTGGTGATTTGCGTGCCCAGTATCCACAACATGCCTTGTTCAATAAATGTGCTTTTTGGAGGTCATTATGTTTTCACACCTCTCTCTTTTTACCTGCAGGTCCGGATGTGTATCTATCTCACAAGATCTGAAAATCATCTCAAGACAGCAAATCAGTACAGCGTGAAGCTTATGAAAGGTCACAACATGCCGTTAGTGCACTAACACATATATATATGAACTAAAATGTATGATGTATGCCAGCACTGATCTAAGGCCTGTCTTGGTGGACATTAAGACCTCACATTCCCTCTGCAGGACTCCAGGCTCCATCATAACAGCTTTAATAAGTTTGGCGCAAAGAGGGAGTAAAGCTTATTACGGAATATGAAGCAGAAGCCCCACATAAATGATTTTACTTCATCTAAACGCCAACGGTTTGATTCATATCGCAGGAGGAAAACTGTGGGCCCATGACGGGCTCATATGAAATTAACATAATGAGCGCTGCTCATAAATCTCACTGATTTCTTACCCAACTATTAAAAAGCAAATGGCCAGACTTGGACAAATGACAGCAATTGGTGTATCGAGATATTTCAAGTCTCCTTCGTCTCATTTAAATGTTTATAAATACAAAAAAATAAATAAATAAATAGGCCTACTCGAAAATAAACACGCTATGCTATTTGAATAAGCTCTCATGGCACTGAAACAACAAGAGTATAAAACACACATACACTACGAGGCACTGATAACTGCTCAGGAAAATGGATAAATCCGCAGTTTACATACACAACTGACGAGCAGCCTGACAGCGCAGCACAGCGACGCGATCATTAGCCGCACCGAAGCAGCATTTTAAACGTGTTTCAATATTCAGTCGCTTCACAGTTGTTGTTTTTATGAAAATCACTAATTGTGCCCGCAGACTGCGCGTCTCAGTGCCGTTTCCAGGCGCGTGCGTCTTCGCGTGTTGCTGTAACCCCTGCGCGTACCTGTGCAGTGAGAGTGCAAGAAAAGTCTTAGTATGTGGCGTTTCACTGAGGAACAAGTGGCCTTATAAGCACTGGCATATGTGCGCGCGTGCAGCAATGACAGAAGGGTCAAACCCCCGCGCGCGCCGGCCGTATTCATCTCTCTATCGCGTGCCATCCATCTTTTCCCACATATAGCGCATCAAAGTCCCCTCACCCGGAGCCGGCAGTGCACTGTCAGTGCCATGTCTCCTTGCTCCACGCAGTCAAGTCCGTGCAGAAACACAGCAGTATTCATTAAACTGTTACTTACTGTGTTTTTCACGCGCCTGCCCACCCTCTCTCCTTTTGGCCCTCCATTCTCTTCACATCATTCCCCTCGATGTATCCGTTTTGCGGCTTCTCCGGGGAAAATACACCTAGAAATATATATCCTACATGTATTCAATTTTCGCGAGCTCTCTCTCTCCACCGATCTCCCGCTCCTTCCTCTCTCTCTCCCTCTGCTCTTGTGTTAAAATTCAGTATATGCGCCTCGTCACCTAGCAACCGTCAACCTCCCTCTTTCGCGCGCGCGCGCCGGCCGACTCTCTCTCCCGCGCTCTCTCCATCACTAGCGACACGTGTTGAATGCTAAACTTAGCGGTGTGGAATAATATTAATTACTGGGTGGCTCGAGGTCTCTTCCTCTCCTCTCTCTCAGCCCTCTTCCTCCCCATACACATACACACTCGCAAGCACACACCTCCTCCTTTTGCTCGCGCATATCATCATGCAATATAAATATTTACTAGAGCCACTCAGTCCTCTGTTGCATGCCCCCCCGCAGCCCCCTTCCGCGTCTCTCTCCCCCTCCCTCCATCCCGTATTGCGAATCAATGGTGCCGTACCGCCACTTCTGCTTCTCCGAGCAAAACGGAGAGGTGTGCGTCCGTCACGCTGTCCGTCCGTGGCACTAGACACGCGTGTATCCATACAGCAAAGATGGGGAAAAAATGCGCACCGACTGTGTGCGTGCGCGCGCGCGTTCTGGAGAGTGAGTTAGCCTTGCTTATGCCGGGATAATGATCGGTGGATGGAGAGAGTAGCTTGAGCTGCAGTACGCTATCAATGGAGCATCAACGTCTTAATAGATGCTTATACTTATTCACTTTGTTTAAGTGCTTTTATTTTATTTCTTTTTTTAAATAAATGCGCGTAATAAATTCTTTTTTATGTTTAAGCGTTTATTCTGCTGTGTGGTCCTGTAGATGTGGTGACTAGTCAATCGATTAATAAACCAATAACTCAATGGCCCGTGATTAATACTGACACTGTGTGTTTCATTTAGTGAGCTCAGATGATAAATGGTCAGTTGTTGTTTTTTTTACTGTACTGTATCTTACTGTATCCCAGCGTGACGCAGCGCTATTGATGAAATACCATTCAGCCATTAAAGCGCAGTCGTTTCCAACCCTGTTCCTGCAGGCCCCCACCCCAAAACTCTACACATTTTGGATGTCTCCCTCATCTAACATTCCCATTTAAAGTCATGGAGTACTCTACTAATGAGCTGACGAGTTTAATCAGCTGTGTTTGATTTGGGAGACATCCAAATTGAGTACTGTTGGGGGCCCTCCAGGAAAAGGGTTGGGAACCTGTGTTTTAAACCATAAACTACTGATACATTTCCTCATCTCCTTCAAGCAACATGTCCATGCAGGTGTATGTATCGGATATAACAGTCAAAACACTTAGTCCTTCAATGCCTCAGTGTAATACAATGCAAGTTCATTCAGATCTATTTCATACTTATTAGTTTTTATTATTAGGCCCTTAATAGAACAGAGGCCAGTGTTGAGTTAAAGGATAAATGAGTACAGTACTAGGTTACAACTTAATACACTACGGAATATTTTGAACAGTAAACTTAGTTGCAACCTATATGATCTAAATAATTATAGAACCACATATACTGTACATACATATATATATGTACATATATATATATATATATATATATATATACTTGCCAATTTAAATACTGTTTGCCAATATTCATTTAAACATTTGTGTACAAATTAGTTTATGATTATGTACCTTATTTTAAAAGAAATTTAATTTATTACGGTTTACAGTTACAGTTGTGGCAAAAGTATTTTGAAACATCAACCATAACCAAATTAACTCAAATTAAAAGTTTTTCAAAATTCTGAATACAAATTTTAAGATGGCTTATTGACAAACATTAATGTCATATTATGCAGTATTATATTACTTTATGGACAGACAAGTCTTCTTAAGTGTAGACAAGTATTCACTTAAAGGTATAGTACCCAAAAATGGAAATACTGTCATCATTTAAAAAAAGAAAGTCATGTGGATTTGCAACAATATGAAGGTGTCATGTTATTTCAAACCTGTTTGACTTACTTTCTTTTGTGGAATAGAAGATACTTTTAAAAAAATTGGAAACGGACCAGTTTTTAGTTCCACTATTTAGACAAAAAAATTAGACATTTCTCAAAAAATCTCTTTTTTTATGTTCCACAGAAACAGTACAAATGATGACAGAATTTTCAGTCTTTGTTGCGATGAAACAGAAATAGTGACAAATCCTTACGTCCCAATTTAAAGAGAGCGTTCACCCCAAAAAAATAACCTGTTCTTCTGTGGAAAACAAAAGAAGATATTTTGCAAAATGTTCAGTGAAAATCAATGGGTCAAACATTGTTTTGGACCCAGTCGGATATGCAGTTTAAAAAATAATAAACAAAAAATAAAAGTCAAGTCACCTTTATTTATATAGCGCTTTATACAATACAGATTGTGTCAAAGTAGCTTTACAGTTTCAAACAGGAAAATAGTTTGTCAATAAAGCAAGTCAAGAGGACAATAACAAACAGTCAATTTTTCAGTTAACTTCAGTTCATTGAAGATTCAGTGATGTCATCATCCAGTTCAGCTCATTTCCAATAGTGTCTGTGCAATCAAGTCCACAATATTGCCAGAAATTAAGTGTCCCCAACTAAGCAAGCCAAAGGTGACAGTGGCAGGGAACTAAAACTCCATCGGTGACAGAAATGGAGAAAAAAACCTTGGGAGAAACCAGGCTCAGTCGGGGGGCCAGTTCTCCTCTGGCCAGACAAAACCAGCATGGTTTAGGAAAGAAAAGGAAAAGAAATTTGGTGAACTGTCCATTTAGGCCATTTAAATAGGCTGGTGCAACCTACCCAATCACCACAATGATTTTTGTGAGAAAGCAAGGGGACCAGAGTTCTAGTTGTCAGGTTGCACATACTCACATATCATTCATCAGTCTGATTCCCATTGGGCAGCAACAGATGTCAGTTGAATGGTTTGCCACATAAACTGTCAAAGCGAATGAGTGTGATTTTGAAGTGAAGGCATGTTAACAAGTTTCATTCGGTGGAATTTATGTTCACACCCTTTGCACCCTCTCTCTCGCTCTCTCTCTTTGTATATGTGTCCTGTTGTTTGAGTTATAGCTCAGAGTACAACAGATGAGTAAACATTGATAGTCACAAGTAAATCCCATCAAATCAGATTGGGGAATGCAAAGGCTATGCTCCCTCCTGCCCTCGCTCTCGATTCCTCTTTTTCTCTCTCTGTCGGCGTTTCTTTCATTCTCTCTTCGTCTACTCACCAAGATTGATTAGAGTTGATAAAGAAAAATCCCATTTAATCAAGTAAATAGTAGTTGGAGGAATCGAGCAGCAGCCCCAGAGGCACACGCAGGGCCTTATAGGAATCATACTGAAGGCTCGTACAGGCCTTGGGATAATAATACGGACTATGACATGGCATCTGGCATTAGTGTCGGCTAAAACAAGCAGACACGAGGGAGAAGTGCAGAGGAAGCTAATAGGAGAACTAAAGAGATAGACTGCCTGAGGGAAGATGGAGAGAGTGAGAGCCCTATTCAGCAGTGCCACACAGACTTTCTTTTCGCACTGGGAGACCTCGACGACGATTGAATTTTTTCTCGGTCCAAGCTGTAATAGAAAATAACCAAGTACTTTTGCGCAATAGCTGTCAGCGACCTTCTGAGAAGAATAGGGCTAATCCTTTACGGTGCCCTCGCAGAACATCTCCATTCAAATCCACTACATTTAATTTCTTGAATCAATTTTCTTCCTCTTAAAGATTTTTTTTTTCCTTCTAGTGAAACTGAACCCTGTTTCTGACTGGGCTTGTGTTAAATGTAGACTCGAAATTAAGCTTTCAGCAAAGAAAAAAAAGCATACAGTATGTCACATTCATTTTCATGGGCGATAAAATGATGGCCATTGTAATCCTGAGCTAATTAACGTAACAAGCACAAAGGTAGATGACCGTTTTCAAGTATCTGCATTTGTGAATATTTAAGACTTTGTATGAATAATTCTTTTTTTTAAGGCTCCTCGCTTGTGTTTGTACAGTACAGATGGAGGCTTCAGACAGAGCTGATGGAATCCATGAGAGCCTTCAGTCCCTGAGGTCATTTCTCTGATCACTTATAATTCCATTTAAACAGTATTACTCTCACCGAACAGCTTCATCCACGGCGAATGATGGCATGATGCCACATGTTTCAAGACCCCTCTTTCTCTTTCTCGAGTATTCGACAGGGTTGGCTAGAGATTCGATGAGAAGATTGAAAAGCCCTTCATCATCCAGAACACCGGGGCTTTGGGCTTTATCCCAGTGTGTGCTAAGATCTCAGATATATCAGTTAACAGGCCCAACCAATCAGTGCTCTCAGCTGGCTAAAGATGCAGCACTCCAGTCATTATGAAGTGTACATTGTTCTGGTATTCAGGGTTCGGTACTAGTTAAGCTCAATCCACAGCATTTGTGGCATGATGCTGATTACCACAAAAATTAATTTCCACTTGTCCCACCTTTTCTTTAAAATACAAATCTGGCTTACAATGGAAGTGAATGAGGCCAATGTGTAAACATTAAAATACCCACAGTCAGTGGCAATAGCCTCGCGGGCAGCGTGCCGACATAGGGCCATTGTGCTTTGGGCATCCCGAGTTTGAGTCCCGGATCGCAGACCTTTCCTGATCCCGCCCCCCTCTCTCTTTCCCACTTTCCTTCCAGTCAACGCCAAAAATAAATCTTAAAAATATATATATATATATATTAAAATACCCACTGTTTCAAAAACAGGAACAGAACAATATGTGACCCTGGACCACAAAACCAGTCATAAGTAGCACGAGTATATTTGTAGCAATAGTCAAAAATACATTGTATGGGTCAAAATAATCGATTTTTCTTAAATGCCAAAAATCATTAGGATATTAAATAAAGTTCATGTTCCGTGAAGATATTTTGTCAATTTCCTACCATAAATATATCAAAACTTCATTTTTTGATATATGCATTGCTAAGAACTTCATTTGGACAACTTTAAAGGTGATTTTCTCGATATTTAAATTTTTTGCTCCCTCCGATTTCAGATATTCAAATAATTGTATCTCAACCAAATATTGTCCTATCCTAATATACCATACATCAATGGAAAGCTTGTTTATTCAGCTTTCAGATGATGTATAAATCTCAGCTTCTAAAAAAAATGAAAATGAAAAAAATGTTTTGTGGTCCAGGTTCACATATGTGTGTTAATATAATTTTAGTGTGTGTTGAGGGGGGATGAGTTAATTGAGCTTAACTTGCATTTAACCCAGAAGACAGGTTCATCTGCATTCGTTTGCAACTCCTGCAACTCCTGCAACTCCTGCATCTCAAAATCCAATCAACATACGAACCAATGCATAGAACAAAGTGCCCGCCCTGCATTTCAAAAGATCAGTAGCTACTAAAAAAAAAACACGCCTGGCCACTCAAGATGCCGTTCCACAGTTCTAAACTATGATTGGTCAATTGTGAGGTAGACCTGCCAAAAAAAAAAAAAAAAACCTGCTTAGCCACAATATATTGGAAAGGGGAGAAATTACAGTTCTGGATGTTCATTTGTATTCACACAGATGTGTAAGTACAACAAAGAAAAAAGTTACGTGTCAAACAGGTTTGTTTTTTAATGGCAATCCAGTGCTGGAATGCAGACAAACATGGTCCTCCCAATAAACATTGGCAGCAATTTTGGTATTTTACAGTAAAACAAACTGAAAATAGACCAATACGCCCAGACTGACTGTGTCTTGCTGATCTTGGATCTATTAATCAATCCTTTGCCCTACAAAATCCCAAGATCGAGAGCAGCAGATGTGGAGACGTTGTAGTGTCATAGGTTTAAAAAATACATTATAAATAAAGATCAAAAATATCTGCACACTCCACTGACACAGCTGTTCAACCAGCTCTCACAGATTCATTCAGAACACAGCAGGATAGTTTGTGTTCAGTTCTCCTTCGTTCCCCCTCAGTTTTCTTTTTCATGGTTTCCATTCTACACTAATATCAGCTACTGCGCACAGGCAACTGGCATATCTGTACTGAAAATAAGACATATCGACTCTGCCACTGCCTACAAGATGACAGGGTTTAGTTTAGCCTGATCTGGTTAAGCTGATAAAACAACTGAACAGAACAGAAACCAAAAAACATTACCATTCGCTCAGAAGCTGAGCCGGTTCCTTTTGTTTGAGGATTGAAGGTGTAAAACTATTGTGCTTTGAGAAGACAATAGTTATGCCAAGAAAAGAAAACAGGGCAGTTCACAGTGAAACCAAAATCACCAGAGCAGAAAACTATTATGCATTGCTGAGGGCATTCAAATTACAAATGGGGGCTGGATCTGCTGAGTGAGAGTATGGGGGAGATGAGGAATTTCATAGACTTCCTCCTGTAATGCTTAATTACCTCTCTCCTGTATTTGAGGTAATCTTTAATCAGATGAGCACCATGGACTCCAAGGAGGTGTGTGAGTGCACTGCAACCACCTCTGATAAAATTCACACACAGGTTTGTTTTTCCATCATAGTGTGGAATTTCTATAGACTTGTACTGTTTTTATGCTGAGCTAATGATATTTCTGATTCCCTATCCACTACCTCTAAACCAAACCCTCAACTTTTATACCATTCTCAAGAAAAAATAAATAAATGTATTGAGTCTAAAAAGTCGTGTGGAATAAGCATCAAGTAAAAAGTAATACAACTTTGTCCTTACGTCACAAATATATGGGAGTGTACACAAACATTTTTACATTTATTTTTCAACACAAAAAGTATCTTTAAATATTATATTTATAAATATCATTGTTTTTTTAGGAGTCACACCACATGACACTTTACAAACTGAGCTACCTTGTCTTGTCATTTAAAGGTCAAATTATCTGGTATTTTAAGAGAATTATTGACCTTGACAATTATGTCCTCTATATTATTTCCTGTTTTATTTTTTCATGCATGTTTTTACATGTCAGTTGCACCACATGACTTCGATTATGCAGACAAATCTATTTCAAATAATAAGCAGTGAAGCGGTTTCTTGAGAAAAAAAATTATCATGCCAAATTACCTTCTTTTTACTTTCAAATCTAGTTCTTTTAATATAGTTTTCTTAATTACAATATCATTAAAGTTGTACCACACTGACATTTATGACTATGTCATTTCATGCAATCCTTTACATTTTTAGATTTTTTCTTTAAGACACCATTTAGTATCAAATGTTTGGCGTCTGTAAGATTTTTTAAAAGTTCTTGAAAGAAGTATCTTATGTAAACAACGACTACATTTATTTGATCAAAAAATACAGTAAAAACACTAATATTGAGAAATATTATTACAATTTAAAATAACCACTTTCTACTTTAAAATATTTTATGTTGTAATTTATTCCTATGATTTTAAAGCTGAATTTTCAATAGCCATTAATCCAGTCCTTAGTGTCACATGACCCATCAGAAACATGAAATAAACATTTCTTATTAATATTAACGATGAAGACAGTTGGGCTGCTTATTTTTATTTTTTTGGAAACATTTTTTCACGATTCTTTGATGAATAGAAAGTTAAAAAAGAACAGGATTATTTGAAATAGAAATATTTTCTGACAATATAAAAGTCTTTACTGTCAGTACTTTACTATCAGTTTAATTCATCCTTGCTGAATAAAAGTATTAATTTCATTCCAAAAACAAATCTTGTTGACTTTGGAACAGAAGTGTAAACCTCTCACACGCACACAAACTTTCTGTCTGGCAGAAAGGACACTACAGACTACAGGTCAGTGCATTTTGTATTGTAAACAGAGTGTGGTTGTTTAATCTGGGGCAAACTGAAGTTATACTGATATATAAAGAGAGCAGGACAAAAACCAGAGAGAGAAAATGAAACTAGGACTGTGAGTACAATAGATGAAAAAGATGGAGAGCTGGTATTGTGCTGGAAAATCAACAGAGGAAAGTAAAGTCAGGTAGAGGATGGAAGGGGTGCAATGAGTGAGGGAGGAGAGAAAGAATAAAGAGAAGCACACAAGAAAAGAATGCACACAGAACAGAGAAGAGGGGAGGGAAGAGGGAGGGGCTAAGAACATGGCAAGGTTACACATGAAAACTGCAGTCTGTTTTCTTCTTTGACACTCTACTCTACTTCAGAAGTAGAGACAGGAAGCTTCATTTTTGCTCTTATCTTTGCAATATCAGATTAAAACATAAATTAAAAACAGAACGGAAGAACTGAATGCTAAGGAAGCGAGTACATTCATGATACAGAGAGCCAGGAAAGAAGGAAAGACAGACAAAAGACAGAGAGACTATGAGAACAATCAAATAAACACAGCGGCTACACATTGGCAGAGTTTACAGGACCAGCTTTGACATCAGTAAAGTGAGAGAGGAAGAGGGGTGCAACACGGCTTTACGGAAACCGCTTGACAGTTTCATACGCTGACACAGTTTGAAAATAGGAAACAGACGGTTAGGAGAAACAGAAAAAAAAGAAAGACAAAAGGATAAAACAAAGCCCATTTAAACCAAACCATGTTGATGAAAGAATACCGGATATGCATGCCGCTCACTGTCGATGAGGTAAGTTTGTGACTTTTAACATGTTTGGCAGTGCGTCCATATGTTTGTGTGTACAGCAGCTGTCCCTATGATTAGTGTGTATGAAAGTAAACCTTAAAAAGATTTTTATTCCACTCCGTTTATGCAGATGAAACCTTAATGTAGTTCTGTGTATGTCTGTGGGTTGTATTACATAATCTCTCCATTTCAGCCGTTTTCTTTACCTAAACGGGTCTGACCAGTTATGTCCTTTCATTTTGAAGGCAGGAGTGAGTTATTCACCTCAAGGCTAGGAACAAAACACAAAGGCCTTTAACCACAAACAGCTTGGGATTTCTACAAGGGGGTCAGGGATTGTTTAGTCTATGTTTTACCTTCGAGTAGCCGACTTGTGCTCGTTCAGATCAAACAAGTCCACACAAGCACACCTGACATAAAGTCTGCCTCAGAATTCGTCTATGGTCTACGTCAGCACTACACCGCATAGTTTCCAGACAGGAGCACCACCCCCTTTTTCTGGAGAAGCTCTGTTGTGCGTACAGACAGCATTTTTCTCCAAGCCTCACAAGGTCTGTCTGTCGTCATCATTGTGACAATGATTGTTGGAGTGAGTTTTCACATTAACAGATTACAAAAGAATTAGTCCTCAGAAAAACAGCGGGAACCTTGTCAGTGCTGCCAACACAGTTTTTCAGGAGAATATGCAGGAAAAATTATGTATCCAGAACACTTTAGTCTTTAGAGAACAAAACAAAAACAAAACAAAACATATGGCAGATGAGAGATCAAACACTCTATGACAAAGAGTGACGTTTAAGTGGAAGGGTTTGGTATTTATGGGAGTTTTAAACTCATGAAGTTCATAACTTTGTTAATAATCCTTTTTAAATATGTAAATTAAATATGTTTTTTTTATATATATATATATATCTTTGTTAATAATCCTTTTTAAATATGTAAATTAAATATGTTTTTTTTATATATATATATATTATTATATATATTTTTATAATATTTTACATTTATGTATATTTTAATATTATACATTAATACTGTATTTCATTTCACGGATCATGGAAAACATTCTCAAAAGCTTCAAAATCATGCCATTTTTTATACTGTTAATATTGCTTTTTATTTTCAGAAAAAAATTGCCAATAAATTTTTGCATTTTCATGTTAGCACATATCATAACATACAACAAAATGTTATATTACATTAATAATCAAATCCTTATAGCAAAACAGCACATATAGAAATTTTATAAAATTTCATTTAAATATTTAATTTATAGATGTTATATTTATATATTACATTTCATGAATCATTATGGAAGAACACAATTTCCTATATATACTATTTGGCTTAATTTGACAGCATTGAAAAATATGCCTATTATATATTATATTTTATACATATAAGGGAATAAATTGTCATAATTAGTCAAAAACAATGATGTAAATATTTATGGTTTGTCTCAAAACTTACACTGGATAAATTTCTTTGAATTCTGAGAATTCAACTTCCTGTCATTCCGATTTCAATTCTAATTTAACATTCATATGGCCAATTCAATTCACATTTCAGCTCATGAGCTGAAAGTGAGTCATTTCTTAGAATTTTGCTCAACCCAGCTATAAAACAAGTCCAAAAAAAAAAAGATAAATGAAACATATAAGGTCACAAACAGAGGTCAGCAATTTCTTTCTCTCTTCCTAAGTACAAGATCGGCCAGTTATACATGATCAGCAAGCACAGCAGTGAGCAAAGCGGGGGAGGCGAAGGGGTAGAGGTCGTCCGTAATGAACCCTGCACAGACCCCAAACACGGAGCCGGACAGATCACAGAGAAACGCATCTACCTCAACAGGTGAGATCACACACACACACACACACACAAACACACACACACATGCACGCATAAGCAATCCTGTTTCTTTCATGGTTTACATCACCCACCTGCCAACGTGCCAGCGATCAGCTATTATTGATTACTGCAGCTAACACCTTTACGCATGCAGCAGAGCTCCATCCATCGCTCACTTTCCCTCCAAAAACACCTTCTCTCTTCCTGTCGGGCTTCAAGCAGAATTACACATCAACAGAAGATCACGTACACATTCAGTCTGATATCATCCCACGCCGTGAACATGCACACACACTTATAGTAATTGCCTGTTTTCTTGTATTCTTTACACTCTCGCCCTACAAGGACAAAACACACACACACACACACACACACACACACACACACACACACTGTCATTAGATGCTGTTGTGAATATGAATTACTGCACCTCTAGCAGTAAAACAATTTTTTCAAGCCATTAATGTGTTAGCAAAGACCAAAAGGGCAGAGCATTAGTTTCTTATGGTCAAATAAATCTTATCGTGGAGCATGTGAGTCTAATTCAAATGCTGATATTACCGCAGACGAGATCATTATATGCTGTTTACAAGTACATCACGCTGAACTGCTGCATTGTAATTATGAATAATTTAACTTGTATTGTCAAGATACAAGCGTCCAAGGATTGTAATGTAATGGCAGATGTTTGGTGGGAATGTGCTGTTCCGTGGGACACACTGTGGAAATGTCTGTCACTTCAGGAATGGGAAAGAGAGAGTGTGAGAACGCGTGGCGCTCGACACAACTGGCTGACCGTGAATGATCTACTACTTCTCTTCTCCACCCGTCTCTTCTCATCCTCTGTCCATCCATCCATCACTCAAGTCCTCAGGCTGTAAATCTCAAGCGCTGTCTGTGCTGCCTTATCTTACAGTGCTGAGTTCATTATCTCTCTCGCTCTCGCTCTCTCTGTAGTGGGGTTTCTTGGACTCTGACTGTGTTTTTGTAAGGGACAGATGGCACCAGACACCTCTGGAAGTGAGCGTTATAGCTATTGTGATGGCGGTTTGACATCTTAACCTAAAACACAAGCACATATGCACCTCTTCAGTAGCCCAAAAAAGTATCTGGACACTTTGGACAAACTTTAAATGACTGGCATTACACAAGATACAAAATATCAAAACAAACAGCATCTGCAAACAAATAATGCAATTTTCTCAGCGCTTTTTTTCAACTTGTTAACCACTGAACAATATATACCACAATTCATTTCTTTTTTTAAGACGTCTCTTACGCTCAACAAGGCATTCATTTGATTAATATACAGTAAAAACAGTAATATTGCAAAATTTTAATCCATTTTAATATATTTTAAAATGTAATTAATTCCTGTGATGGTACAGCTGATTTTTCAGCAGCCATTATTCCAGTATTCAGTGTCACATGATCCTTTAGAAATCATTCTAATATGCTGATTTGGTGCTTGAGAAACATTTCTTATTATTATCATTATTATATTATTATTATGTTGAAATTTAAAAAAAAATTTGAAAAAATGTTTTCACGATTCTCTGATTCTCTTTAATGGAAAGAACATTATGTAACATTTGATAACTTTTGATTGATTTTATGCATTCTTGCTGAATAAAAGTATTAATTTCTTTACAAAGAAATCTTACTGACCCCAAACTTTGGAGTGATGTTGTATATATTGTTTTGTCATTTAAAATCTAAAAGTTTGTCCTGTCACTGTCATAAAGCAATATACAGTTGTGGTCAAAATTTTACATACACTTTGCAGTATCTGCAAAATGTTCATTATTTTACCAAAATAAGAGGGATCATTCAAAAATGTATGTTATTTTTTATTTAGTACTGGCCTGAATAAGATATTTCACATAAAAGACGTTTACATATAGTCCACAATAGAAAATAATGGTTGAATTTATAAAAATTACCCCTTTCAAAAGTTTACATATGTTATGATTGATACCTAATACTGTGTTGTTACCAGGATGATCCACAGCTGGGTTTTTTTTTGTTTTGTTTTGTGATAGTTGTTCATGAGTCATTTGTTTGTCCTGAACTGTTAAACTGCCCACTGTTCTTCAGAAAAAATCCTTCAGGTCTCACAAATTCTTTGGTTTTCCAGCATTTATTTTGTTTTTGTTTTTTTGCGTATTTGAACCCTTTCCAACAATGAATATATGACTTTGAGATCCATCATTTTTTTACACTGAGGACAACTGAGGGAATCATACGCAACTATTACAAAAGGTTCAAATGCTCACTGATGCTCCAGAAGGAAACATGATGCATTAAGAGAAATTAAAACTTTTGAACAGAATAAAAATGTGTAAATTTTTCGTATTTTTCCTAAATATCATATTTTTTCATTTAGTGCTTCCCTTCAGAAACTACAGAAGATACTTACATGTTTCCCAGAAGACAAAATAAATTAAATTTACCCTGATCAATTTACTCTTAGTGACGTGAAGCCAAGTATGGTGTCCCATACTCGTAATTTGTGCTTAGCATTTAACCCATCCAAGTGCACACACACAGCAGTGAGTAGTGAGCACACACACACACCATGAACACACACCTGGAGCAAAGGGCAGCCATTTTCTGCTGCGGCGCCCGGGGAGCAGTTGGGGGTTTGGTGCCTTGCTCAAGGGTCTCACCTCAGTGGAAGAGAGCGCTGTACATTCACTCCCCCCACCTACAATCCCTGCCGGTACTGAGACTCGAACCTGCAACCTTTGGGTTACACGTAAGACTCTAACCATTAGGCCACGACTGCTCCCTACAATGCGTCGTGTTTCCTTCTGGAGCATCAGTGAGCATTTTTACCACAACTGCATATTATTTATAATCTTAGTATGTTAATGTTTTAACACTTTACATCAAGGTTTAATTTGTTAAAATTAGTTAATACATTAGGTATCAATATTTTACAGCATTTCTTAATCTAGGTTTAAGTTAACTTTTAAATATACAATTATACACTGTTAATTCATATTTCTTCATAATACACTAATGTTAATTCATACAAACTGAAATGCTGAAAATTAATATTACAAATTAACATCAATCAAGATAATGTAGAAATTAACATTAATCTAGATTAATAAATGCTGTAAAAGTATCGTTCATTGTTAGTTCATGATACCAGTTGTAGAGTAAATCATGAACTAATGGTAATAAAATGAACATTATTTATAACACAAATCTTTAAGTATAACAGAAGTGTCCAAATACACTGTGCATAGAGAAATGTGACCTGGACCCCAAAACCAGTCATAAGGGTCAATTTTTCGATATTGAGATTTATACATCATCTGAAAGCTGAATAAATAAGCTTTCCATTGATGTATGATCTTTGTTGGGATAGGACAATATTTGGCCGAGATACAACTATTTGAAAATCTGGAATCTGAGGGTGCAAAAAAATCTAAATATTGAGAAAATAGCCTTTAAATTTGTCCAAATGAAGTTCTTAGCAATGCATATTACTAATCAAAAATTAAGTTTTAATATATTTACAGTAGGAAATTTACAAAATATCTTCATGGAACATGACCTTTACTTAATATCCTAATGATTTTTGGCATAAAAGAAAAATCAATAATTTTGACCTATACAATGTATTTTTGGCTATTGCTACAAATATACCCCAGCGACTTAAGACTGGTTTTGTGGTCCAGGGTCACAAATATAAAACGCTCCACTAGGCTTTTAAACTACTAAGAATTTTTTTGTCCACCAACTTCACCAGAAAGATTTCGATGGATGATCAATTTTAACAGTTTTCCTTGTGATCACAAGCTAAGTTCAACTGTTAAACTGCATGGTGCATTACTGCATTATGCTAGCTAAATTAGCACTAACTAGCATATACCCACATGGAAATTAATGTTGGATTAAGCCCAGGCTGTTTATGTCTTTGTTTAATATGTCTCTTGTGTCATAGCATGTTCTCATGTTTCCCTTTTTGTCTCTGTTCAGCAAACTGCCAACCTGGATAAGAAAGTTTGTTCCCATGGCTTTTTATATCACAGAAACTGCCTGGAACTTCTACCCTTACACCATAACAGGTCAGTTTAAGCATTATGTTATAATAAATACACCAGTGTTTGAATATTAACGTACCATCACATGGCACGTACATCCATCTTGTGTGTTCAATGCACCAGTAACCAGCTGTGACCTAACACCATATTTCTCTTCTGCATTCCTCTCTCCTTCTCCGTCCACTGGTGTTTTACTATAGAGTACACGGTAAGTATTCTCACATGTCAGCTCAAACTCATGCAGTTTGCTCTGGGCTCACTGGCCCACTGAGCATACAACATAATCACTTCACTCTCTCTCCTTCTCATTTTTCCTCTCTCTCATATCTTTACTCCTTCCAAAAGTGTTCCTTCCTACCGAGGTTCCATGTCAAGATTGAGACGAGCTTTGAGAATGACAACGGTTGCAGTGAAAATGTGAGTGAGAGATGGCAACACACATGCATACACACACTCGCACACAGTGTGTGTTCTTACAGGAGATAATCCTCTTAAAGGAGGACGATTCATCAGCAGCACACGTAGCTTCCGTGTCCTTGTAAACTGCCATTGTGCTTGTGTCTGTCTCTGAAGCACTCAGTAGTAACAGTCAGGCAAGATCCAAACACTCCACCTTCCTCCTGTGACATACGACACCAATGCTTTTAAAGCAAGGCCTCAAACTGCTGGTATAGGTCATTTTGTTCAGACGTGTAGTAAAACTAGGTCTCTTGTAACACAGCATCACACACGGCGGGCTAGAGTGAGCGGCGGCCGGCGGCTAGAGTGAGCGGAGGCGGGTGAGCTTGAGAAAGGCGCAGCCGGCGGATTCGACGAAGGAGCATCTGGTGGGCTTGCGGCAACCACATGTGACGACCCCAGGCTGGACTCCGCTTCGTCCACGGTGAAAGCCGAAAGTTGATGTATTTCCTCAGCGACCAGCACGGATCAGCTCCAGGCATGACGAAGCGATATCGTCCTCTTTTGGAAGGCCAAACAAAGTAGTTTCGCTTTCACAACGAAACACACAGTGCCTTCACGACGTGGCTGCGGCGGCAACAACAATACTACAGAGAGAATAAAAGTTATGCCTTCTTTCTTTGCGTGAACATTTAGACATGTGGGGGCGTGTTAGAACGAGCCGTTTTAGGTAGGCGTGGTTGACTTAACTTTTATAAAGAATATCTCTTTAGATTTGAGACTTTAGTCTTTGCAACTTTACAGATCTTCTTTATGCACCAAGAGCTTGTAACACTTCAAAAAAAAATTTAAATCGCATCATATGACCCCTTTAAATCAACAGAGCAGTTTAAACCAGAACTCACTGTGATGTGCCTTCAGTTAATGAATATCACATTTTTATTGTTGGTGCTCAGTGCAGCTACACTACCATTCAGTAGATTGGGGACACAACTTCAAACCCCATCCACCACAACCACAATCAGCAAGAACACATTAAATTGCTCAAAAGTGACAGTAAAGACTTTTACATTGTTAAAAATTTGAAATAAATACTTAAAGAATCCTGAAAAAAAAATTATCACATGCAGTTCCCACAAAAAAATATTAAGCAGCACACTGTACATAATGCTAATTCTTTCAACATTAATAACAATATTAAATATTTCTTGAGCAGCAAATCAGCATATTAGAATGATTTCTGAAGGCTGAAAACTGGAGTAATGACTGCTGAAATTTCAGTTTTGCGATCACAGGAATATATTACATTTATACATTTTTTTCATTTTTAATTGTAATAATACTTCAAAGTATAACTGTTTTTACTGTGTTTTTGATCAATTAAATGCAGTCTTAGTGAGCATAAGAAACTTCTTTCAAAAACGGCAATTTATTTTGCCCATCTGAAACAAAATTATTTCATTAACAAGTATGGATGATTTTTATTTATGGTCTTAATATCATATATATATAGGGATGCAAAATATATTGGTACCAATATCGGATAATGGACAATATTAGAGATATAGTTAGATATTAGAGTAGACAAGTTAATTTCTCAATTTTATACATTTAGATTAAATTTTTACACTCCATGTTATTCTTTAAAAACACAAATAATTTAACAATTAAAAACACAAATGTAACATTTAACACAACACTGTAATCTAGGAAATTTAAAAAATATGAATATCCATTTTTCATACTGTACAATATTATTTTGTTAATGAATTTAGCATTTAAATTATTTTAGTTTTAAGTCTTTTATATTGTATTCATTTTGACAAAAAAAAACTGCATAATTTTAATATCGGCCATAAGCCACTACCATTAAAATAATCTTCATCTTATCAGTACCAGCCAGACTTTTAAAACTGTGCATCTATAAATAAATATCTTCTTACCATGACATCAAATGTTTCTGGTTTCTTAATGGGGAAAATTGCAGTTCTCAGGAAATACAATCTCATGAGTTAGCTCCAAAGTCTTTCCATACATCAATAACTATAAAAGTGCACTAATAACTGCATAAGTTTTAGATTGTAAAAACATTTTTTCATCTGTCCTTCAGGTAATGAGATACTCCTACTTTAAAGTGAGCAAACAGACCATTTATTTAGCCGTGTTGTTATTCAGAGTTTATACTTAGTACTTATTGTGATGAGTTGAGTTATTACTGGTTTGCGGTGTGTTTGTTTGCATGCAGCGAAAGAAAGAGAGAGAGGCAGTTCTCTGTTATTAAGAAATGAAAAATACGACTTAAACAAGATCCAACTTGCCACAAAGCGGCTCAAAGATTTACGAGCAAGTCTGCCTGTGAAAAAGAAAGTGAGAGGGAGATGGCGGGAGAGTTTTGTTATTGATACTTTGTAATTGATACAATTTCCAACTGACCCAACTTTCTCTCCACATACAACAGCAGACACACCGTTATTCACATACACACTTTACACTTAAATGTATACTACATTCTAAGTAAAAGAACATAAAAAAACAGGTACAAAAACTTTCACTGGGGCGGTACCCTTTCAAAAGTTACTAACATGCAGTGTTGGGGAGTAACTAGTTACATGTAACGGCGTTAGTGTAAATGTTTGAAAATGATTAACAGTTGAAAACATTCATTAGAAATGTAGAAAAGTAATCAAAAAGTAATCAAAAGTAATCAGTTACATTACTTTAATAAAGTAATTTAAAAAGTTACACTACTATTACATTTTAAATAGGGTAACTTGTAATCTGTAACCTATTACATTTTCAAAGTAACCTTCCCAACACTGCTAACATGTACCTTTAAGGTACTAATATGCACGCTTTAGGGGTAAATAATATACCGTACAGCTTTTGTACCTTTTTTTCTGAGTGTTTTACATAAACACTAAATGAACAACAAGATATCCGTTTTGCATACAGGCACATTCACACAGCAAGTTTCACAACTCCAGCACAATCAAACAAATGAAAATAATAACTGGTGCAACTCTCAAAACATCAGACGAGAGGAACAGTAAACATTACAACAGCTTTTCTCACGAGGAGACTGCAGATAAAAAAAGACAAACAGGAAAGAACAGAGGAGAAAAAGAGCAGGAATTTGTCAAATTGTTTTAAACCAAAACAACATAAAAAGACTAAAAATAGTGTTTAAAACAGAGAGACAAAATAGAGAACCCCACTTATTTTCTTAATTGCTTATTTTTCAATCATTCCCTTAGATTCCAAAAAAGCAAAAAGCACCTGCAATGCTGCACAGTCAAGGCAGCCTTTGTTTAAGTTAAGACTTGTTATCTGCTTTCTTTCTCCGCTGGCCTGCAATAGTTTGCATAATTCAGTACTTCTGCCTATAGTAGGCTTGATTTTGCACTCTTTGTTTCCATGTTTTTTGCATTCATTCTCTCTGCCTACGCCCTACGGTCTTGTGTTATGTAGTGTGTCAAGGTTCTGTAATGGGCTACAGAATGTTTAACCGGTTGCATTGTGTGGTATTTTATATGAAGATCGCTCAGAGCACTGAAACAACTTCCCATTGTCTTCAATCAGATGCGGAAGTTGGTGCATTTGTATTCTTCTATGTTAACAAAACTTTAAGTTGCAGTGTCATTTTTCACTTGTACATTAGGGACTAGCTGGAATAAGAAAGCAGCATGTTCTTTGGTATATTGTTGGATTTGTCTGACCATGCTGTCTGATGTCTCCTGTGCAGGTGGTTGGTGATGACCCCACTCCAAAGGACAGTGTCTGCTTTTTGGATATTTTGAATGATCCAATCCCTGACAAGCATTATAAGAAGGCGGAGGTACATACATATTCATATAAGCATAAATACATGGCAAAACAAAATCTGGGTTGGGTAAAATTCAGAATTTAAGAGTGGGCTCATTTTCATTTCATGAGCTGGAATGTGAATTGAATTGGCCACATGGCACAGGACGCTAAATTGGGATTTGAATTGGAATGGCAGGAAGAGGAATGTATGGAACAGCATCTACATTAGAGGAATTTCATCAGTCCAACACAAGTTTTCTCAAAACATAAATAAATAATTAATTTTGACTAATTATGCCTATTTATCTCCCTGTATAGGCTACATTTTTTTTTCTCAGCTCATTAGACTAAACAGAGTCTAAACTGAGTGCTGTCACATTAAAACGAACATTAAAACATGTTTTATTTTGACATACAGCAGGGGTTTTCAAACTTTTTGATGCAGAGGACCCTCTAAATATAATGATCCCCTTGAGAGAGACTCCCTTCCTAAAATATAAAGCAATTATATAAGTAAAAGACCAAATTATATTTTTGAGATAAACATTAAAGACATCAGTTGTTTTATCTAAATTATTTAACAGGCTTTATATTGGTAGTGTAATCAATCAGAAAAGTAGTTGTGATTTATCTGATTTACTTAGAAATAAAAGGCAGAATCAAAAAGTAAAAAATGTTAATCTTTCCACACTGGATTTGTTTTGGTTTTGTTTAAAAATCCCTGCTACAATTTTTTTTCAGTCACATTGTTTTCAGAAAACAATGTATGTAAGTAGCATTTCAAACACTGATTGTTAATATAATTTAATGTTTTAAATTATTTATAATAAATTTCAAATTATTATAAATTAAATGTATTATTAAAAACAACACTTACTGCAGATATAACTGCTTGTACTTCCTTAAATTTAAAATACAAATCTGTACTATGATCATCGATCAAGATTTGAATTGGAATTAAATTCCCAGTTCAGATCAGAATGGTGAACAAATTTGACTCACAAATAAGCATCAAGTGTATTGTGTTCTCCTGGTCTTTATGCCCTTACAGCAGTGCAAATGTCTTCAAAGCTAGCATTTAAATGACACAACAGAAATATGAGTCTGTGCACACAAGTACAGAAGCAAAAACCACAAGACAAGCATTGCATAAAAACCACATTCCTCAGTGTGGTCTATTTAGAGATACAGTTCGTTTGAATCTGCTGCTTTTACAGTGGACAAACAATACATCAGAGGAAAGCATGTTTCCATGTTACACTCTCAGATTCAGTCATGCACAGCCTCAGATCCATTGCTGTCATATGCCGAGTTAGGAAAAAGACAAATCCAAAGGATTAAAGTTTTCAATGAGAAAAACAGCTGAGATAAACCAAGTAAGGATGGGTGAATCAATGTTCCAATATTATATTATTATATTATATTATATTATATTATGTTATATTATATTATATTATTACAAGTTGTTAAAAGACTAAATCAATGCTAAATAGGTAAAAGTAGGAGCTAGCTAGTTTATGACCAAAAGCTGGTTTGTAGTTACTAAATGTTTACTTCCTATTAATTAAAAACAAAAAAAAACTTTGACAATTGTTACAATATAACAGTTAAATGGTTGAGCTTGATAAATGAAGTCAACATTACAATTTGCATAAATATTGAGAAAAAAATCCAATTATTCACTTATCAAGCTTTAAAAGGTTCCAAATTATGTTATTTCTTATGTCACAATTTTAAGGAAATTTTACACTTTGTAACAGGAGAAAATCATGCATGCACCAACAGGGACACATCTAAATATTACATTTCTCCTCATTAAAATTAGTTAATTATTCATAACAGCTTGTATGACAATTAACTGAATATCAATTCCACAGATCATGTACTAAAATATTTTCATTGTAAAAAAAGTCCACAAAACCACTCATTTAAAACAGTTCTGATACCAAAATATAATACTACCTAGTACTATTCGTGCTAGGTTCATTTAGGTTAATTTTAGATAATAGTTAATCAAACATATCTAAAAGGTCTCACAACCAAAAGCATAAGATTTGTGCCTCTAACGCTTTAAAAATGGGACACCACATGATCCACTGTGAAATGTATGTCCACCCTGCACAGTAATTCATGCGCAGCATGAAACACACACACACACACACACACACACACACACAGGAACAAGCAATGATCTGCTCACTCAGCAGGTAATGTGTATGTACTTAAAACAAACAGGATCTGAGCAACTGGGTGTCACAGAAAACAGGCCGGGGACCCCTAGTGGATGGTTGGAGGAACACCACTAAACCCATCATGTGCTCCTACAAGAGAGTCACCTGTAGCTTTGAGATCTACGGCTTCCAGGGACGAACAGAGGACTTCATTCACAGGGTACTGACCATAACATCCCATGCATTACATCATGCTGTTTAGTCATGTAATCCCATCATCTGTCATATTATGGCATGTTATGATTCATCATAGAACATTCGTGACATTCTGTTGGTGGGACACAGACAGGCAGTGGCATGGATTGACGAGTGGCATGGTAAATGAGATGTATTGCAATGCTTCATTACCATAATTAACCACATGCTCTGTTAAAACGGCAGTCCGTAAAATGCAAATTATTATTATTGTTATACTTTATTCTCAAATTATTAATGTTAACAACATCAGCATTGCGTGACTATTAGTATATTGTGTATTAGTGTGTAGATTTCAATTTCTGGACACAGTCTAATCTCTAATTGTCATACCATTCAAATTTCATATTAAGAAATTCTTTTAACCCAAAAGACAAATTATGCTCCCTTCGAACTGGTTTTCTTTAAAATACAAATCTTGTGTAATCCCAGGATAACTGTAATCAGAAGCACATTTATAACTGGAATATAATTTAATTTCATTCACATGTGTTTCATAAACACATAATCCTTTATGGATTACAATCCGCCATCAAATTGATACATTTAATTATTCCAGCTGCTGTGAGAAAAGGCTATAAAGGATCGGCCACCTGCAGGTTCCTCACATGCGATAGCCTAGTAGCCGGGACAACTTCTTTATGTTTACAGAAGTGACGTAATGACGCAGTGCCATGCTCGAATTTCCCGCGAAAACCTACCCCTACCACTCAAATTAGAAAACATTATTATAAGCTAACCGTTGTGAATCGGGCTAAAGTAAGGCGATAGTTTTGAACACTGGCTGGTCATGTACTTGCTCAAATATTAATTTCGGATCATTTTTAACCATAAAAAGTTACGGACTGCAACTTTAAGTACACACAAGAATCCTGATCCCTTGTTTGGTACTCGACATGTACGTCATCATCTATCTTCATTCTTCGCAAATACACAGTAAATGCATAACAAATATTTGTGCATGCAGGAATGACACTCGAGCAGGTGAGAGAGTACGAGAGAAAACAGCAGGAGGACACCAACAGCAAACTCAAGAGTGACATTACCCGCACAGGTATGCTGAAATTATATTACCAGCAGTGAACATTTTGAATTGACTTATTCATGATTTAACATCATATCAGCAGCAATGGCTATTCATGGCAAAATCAACAGTATGATTATAATATCAATACACTGTCTACATACACAGAGTCAACATACAAAAATATACATATATCTTTAAATTAACAATAATAACTATAGCAATTATGTAGAATTTTTCAATTTAATATATGATAAACATTCTAAAAATATTCCTGGAGAAACCTTTTTAAAAATGTCCATTAATATATTTCTGAATAATGCAGTCCATTCCATTATAACATTTCCAGATTCAAAATTGAAAGTGAACAGATTTTAGCCTTCCTGTAGCTTAAACAGTAGAGTGTGGCACTAGCAACGCCAAGGTCATGGGTTCGATTTCCAAGAAAAAAAGAGCAATTGATCAAATGTACCGCTTGAATACACACTTTGCATAAAAGCATCTGCCAAATGAATAAATGTTAATGTAATGTAGATTTTACAATGTGAACTCACTGTCCTCTCTCAGTGTCCACACTGCCCTCTGTTGGTGAACGTTTTATACTGCATCACAACTGTTACAGTTTAGTCAGCAGATGCAACTTCATTATTAATATGGAAGTCATCATGACTCATCTAACAACACTTTTGCAACACGTTACGCTAAATCAGAAGCACTTGTGACAAAAACTGATTTTCTTCTCTGCTTTCCAGACTCTGCTCCTCCAATGCGACCCAGCTTCACTCGCTCCATCTCTGTTACGGATGAATCGTCACTGAAAAAGATGGGGGTAAAGACTGTAGACATTCCAGGCTCTCCGTCCTGCCCTTCCTCCCTCAAAAGTCCCGTGAGATTAAACTCTACCCCGGAATAACACCCATCCTCCATCCTCACACCGCATCGACCACTGCCAGTACCAACATTTAGCAAAATTCTGGACTTGGACATTCTCTTCTAATCAAAACTAAAAAGACATTCAACATTGTAACTCTCTTGCTCAACATTCCAACTGGACATGCTTGTGTTCCATACAGAGGCTGGCATTTGACAAAAACACCTTACTGAAGAATTGTAAATATTATGTAAAAGACTCTGGCTTCTAATGAAGTGAAACCATTGTGCCTTAGTTCACGTTTCTCACAGACCTCACCAAAATGCATTGAACAAATGGTCTATTCCACTGCCTATGAACATGAAGGGGAGCACAGACGTACCTGAACACAGATGAAAAGCCTCTATTGACATAATCAATAGACTGATGCAGTGAAACCCGATCATATGGATTATGGCAATCGTGAGCGACTAGCTGAAATTTCTAGTGGTTTACTGGTTATAGCCTTTGACCCTGTATCAATACATTGACGGAACGCAATTGATTGTTTAGTCGTGCAGCACATAGCAAGAACATTATCAATAGTACTTTGTGTGATAAGACTAAAGGCTACAATGGACTAAGCATTATGTGTTATTTGACATTGATATAACACCTGTCTTTGTAAGATGCCACTGCGATATTCTGTGTTTGTCTCTGGTTATTCACATTAAAGGGGAAGTTTGTCATTTCTGCCATTAGTTGAACAAACAAGTAGCCCCACCCCAAACTCACATCATTAGTTGATATGTCAAACCATTCAGACAAACATAGGAATGTTGAAAGTGCCATATCATCACATATTTTTCATCATAAACTTTCTAAGGGATGCATGATACTCTGGTTCCACACTGGTTATTAACCTTTTTTTTTTTTTTTTCTCAATCGTCAGATATATTTAATGCTCTTTTGCTCTATTATTACATTAAGATTATCTTTGCCATCATCTAATGCTGACTTAAAGTTCAATTTTAAAAACAAATAATTTAAAAACACTGTTAAATGTAATTTCACAACTTTGGCAAATCTGAAAATTAATATACATTTTACATGAACATAATGTAGTGATCCCTAAATTCCATATGTGTGTGTGTATACAGTAGACACATTAAAAACACTATTTGAAATATTACAATTTTCTTTTTTAAAATGTAATTTATTCCTGTGATGGCAAAGCTGAATTTTCAGCAGCCATTACTCCAGCCTTCAGTGTCACATGATCCTTCAGAAATCAATATGTTGGTCCTCAACAAACATTTCTTACTATAAACAATAGTGAAAACAGCTGAGCTGCTTAATATTTTTGTGGAAACCTTGATACATTTTTTCAGGATTCTTTTATGTAGAACATTCTTTTAAATAGAAATTCCAAACGTACAGCATTTATTGGAAATCTTTTGTAAAATTATGAATGTGTTTACTGTCACTTTTGATCAATGCAAATGTTACTGACCCCAAACTTTTAAACTATATATATTCACTTTTTACAAAAATGATAATCAATTTATTGGTATTAGCCAGTTTTAATAACACTGCATCCATAGGGTATAAGTATACTTATAGCAAGTATACTTGCTAATAATTCTTCACTTTGTGAAGAGTAAAAAACAAGCATCAATAAAAAGTGACTTCGTAAACAAAAGTCTGAGCATAGGCATTCTAGGAACTGCATTTTTCATGTCATATTCCCCTTTTCTTATCACATATAATTGCAAAGATCCTTGCTGCTTCCCCTTGTGGCTATTACTATATTCATTCATTCCTAGCATTTTATTTCCTTCTTTTTATCTTTCTCACGAAGGGATGTGGAAGACAAAGATTGAATCCATGTTTCCTGAAGTCTTCTAACAGTGCTCAAATGACTCCAGGCTGTTCTGTTACAGCTCTGGCTCTCTTTCTTTCAATTTCTCACTATCTTCAGCATTCTCTCTTCCTTTCCCTTGCTGCCCCTCCTTCACATCCCAGTTTCTCTCTTTCTTTCTCTCTCAGGAGAACATTTCTGATATATAAATTTCATTAGAAAAAAGCTACAGCAATACCACTAGTGCAGGCAGAGTAAAAGATCAGCTCTCTCTATCAGAAAAGAATATACATCATAATTAAATAAAATGCCTTAATGTACCTACACAATTTTAATTTCACTTAAACGTTAGTAATATTGTGCATGATTTGATTTGTATGGACCTCTTTGAGTCTTTATTATATTTTTATGGGGGGGTTTTGTATCGTTTTAAATCCTAAACGCCCCCAATCCTCATCCACTTTCATTATTTTGAAAAGAGTGGCTAGTATATTCATCAAAAATTCACCTTTTATATTCCATGAATCTGGGTGAAAGACGAGGTTTTCAAGCATTAAAAAAAGTGTATTACACACAGTGTATTAAATTTTGGTTTTCCACATTAGAATGTGTCCTGGGTAATTTTATTTTTTTATAAGCAAAAAAAGAATGTCTTTCATATATTTTTTACCATGATTTACAGAAGACATCCACTAAAATGTCATTCAGTGAAACAATTTGAAACAATTTTATAGTGTAACAAGATTATATCCCAAAAATGTTGTCGGGCATATTTAGAACAAGAATCATTTGATGACATATTAAAAGATTATTCTATTTTAATGATCACAGCGTGCACCAAAATACTAATTAATTCATCTTTTAAATCTTTATACTTTGCCACTATCTCTTTGCCACTATGTCTGCGAGAAGGTCTTATAGGAAGTGAAAATCTTTCAAAATATAGTAAAAATTAGTATAATCACTATACAAAATGTTCAATATTTTAATAATATAAAAATAAATCTGTTACACTGAATGACGATGGTTTGTTTCACTCAATGACATTTTGCCAAAAAGGGAGAAAATACTGGTGTTAAAATGTTTTTAGTATTAGTATATACACTGTAACTGATTTTTGTAATTTGAACAGTATTATACTGTAATATGTACAGTACGATACTGTAAAATGTGTATACAGTATTTTACTGTAAACCGCAAAGGATTACGGTAAAATATACGGTCACTACTGTATTTCCTCACTACTGTAAATCAATTTACAGTAGTGAACTTGCCCTCGAAAAACTGACCAATGGCAAGGGAGTTCTTTTTTGACTGTTTGGTGGAAGTGGCTGTAAAAGGACAAAAGAGAAATGCACCGTTAACTCGACGAAAGGTTAGTATATTATTTCTGTTTTATGCAAAACTGCGATATTTTAAGATGTTTTCACTTGTTAACAGCAAACTAACATTATTCATCGTGTCATTTTTCATGTCTGGAGTTGGAGCCTTTTTTTCTGACTGACGGCCAGAATGCCGCCAAAAGGCTGATGACATCGACTGGTGAGTAAGTTAAGGTCACCTATATTAGACGAAATAAACCTTAGTTAAACCGAGAAACACGTTTGCACGTTCTGCTGCCCTTTAATGCAAGTTAGCTCCTCTGGCTAGTCGTTATTTAACCTTAACAGCGAATTAACGTGAAATACTGAGGTAAAGTGCGTTAGGCAAACCACTGTTTCAGTGGAGATTTTAAACAGTATTTTCTAGTACTTCGGTATGTTAATAATGTAATTTAGCCGAAGTTAACTAACTTAGTTGAACAAAGAGAAGCATAGTAAGTTATCTTATCTACTCTGCCTCTTTATGCAAGTAAGGTAATTCTCTTCGAATGCTATTTAAGTCAGAAAGTGTGTAACGTTACCAATGTCGTATGTAACTTTAGAGACGGTCCCTAAATTCAGTGACAGACGTAAAGTTAACATAAAACAGCGAGCTAACAACCTACTGAGGAAAACTGCAAAAACAGTACAATTTTGAAATATTTTTACTATTTAAAATAACTGTTTTGTATTTGAATATATTTTAAAATGTAATTTATTCCTGTGATCAAAGCTGAATTTCAGGATCATTACTCCAGTCACATGATCCTTCAGAAATCATTCTAATATTCTGATTTGCTGCTCAGAAAACTATTATTATTATTATGGCTGGACATGGTAAAAATCATGGTTTACAGTGCAGTACCACAATTGGATTGTTTTTTACAGGTAAACAATTTTTTTAACTAAATGAAAAACTCTACAGTACTGATACTGTAAATGAAAATACAGTAATAATACTGTAAATAAAATACAGTAAAGACATTATTGTACTGTAAATGCAATTACAGTACTAATACTGTAAACATTTTTACAGTAAATTACTGGCATCCAGCTGCCAGTAAGTTACTGTAAAATTTACAGCAACCTATTTACAACATTAAATTAGTTTTAATAATATTCCTGAGTAAATGAAAGCAGGAGCAGATATTGAAAAATAATAAGCACGCTTACAGTAGCTTGGTAGACTCTCTTTTCAGAAAAAGTGGTAAGCTATTATTCTGATTATTAAGATATTATTTTCTAGCTACTGGCTTTGCATTTACTTTTTGCAGTGCCTAGAAACTAAATCTAAAATCAGTAACAAAAAACTGCATTAAAATATTATACATTCCTCATTTATCAAATTGCTATCTATACAGTGACACTGTAATATAATGGATGACAGAGTAACAGAAAATTTGCATTACACCGTATGACAAAAACTTTACTTTGAATGACGAAATCTCTACTTCAGCATATATTGCAGGCTATCAATCTATAATCAAACAGTGAGCTTGATCAGTAAAATTAATCACAGTTATTCACAACATCTACATATTTTTCAAAATAAATCTAACGATAAGTATTTTTGGGCATTTCACCGAATGACTTGTGGTTTTGCAACTTACCACACAATGAAAAGGTGAAATAATATATTTAAGAGCAATAAATTAACTTGGCTACAGCGCCACACAGTCCTCAGGGTGCATTTTGATGATCTACAGCATATCTAGCTTCATTAATGTCATTAATATCTGACCACCTATATTATCCCAAAGTGATGAACTGCACTGAGATACAGAACATCCATCTGCACTGTGTTCCACAACCGTTAAATATCAACAGACAATACATATTTAACACTAGACATACCTGAGTGACAACAAACATCAAAGTTTCACACAGAAACCACTGTAAACTGCAAACTGGATCTCACAACAGAGCAGATGTGCTGGTTTGAAGACAGAAGACTGACCCAAGCCCTGCGAACTAACCCTCATATCAATGCCTTTTTCGTCTGTCTCTAATCATTATTATCACAATAAAGTATAGGTGGGTTAAAAAGATCTCAAGGGTAATTTATGAGCAGTAATTATATTGCAGAAGCCACCTCCAGCCGACACACGGGCACACGCACAAGCATCCCCTCCTGCAAGCAAATGTAGAGAGTTACACATGCACGCACTTACTCCCCCAAGTGGGTGGGAATGTTTGGGAGGCATTCATTGAAATTCAGGCCCTAAACATAGCAATCAGCACAACCATAAAGGACCCAAATTTAATTGGCCCACCCAGCCCATTAATTACATAGCCAGAACTGCATGCAACACAGCATATGTTCCCTAATAAAGCCCAATTGATCTTAATAGAGATGTATTATTGATTCACAAAGGTGGAATTAAACTTTTCCATATAAGCAGAGAACCCAAAAGCGCACACTGAGATAACTACATATTCACACATATAAACATAAGCTTACACTCATATACACTTGCATGTTGTCATGGACACAAACATGGGTAGAAAATTGTTAGTAGGCCTATGGTCATTATATGGGCATTATGTGGATGCACACACACAAACAAACACACAGGACATGTCATACAAGGTTCAAAATATGTCATTACATAATGAGACATCACCAACAAGCAGCCCAAAAGCCTCTCCACCCTAAACATGACCGTAATGTTTAAAATAATGAGATCCTATCCAGAAAACCAGGAAATCACCATTTTCATCCACACCAGCATTTGGCTTTTAATAAAACATAGGCAACTCTGCCTATAACTCCGTTTTTCATCCATATGTCTTCTTTTTCCTCATTCCTTTTTTACAGTTTCATTCATTATCATTTTCCTTTTTGTGTATGTGTGTATACATACATATATATATATTTATATCGTCAGGTTTCCTGAAGAATCACAGCAATAAAATTATAAAAAGCCAGAAGTCCATGACAGTATGTCTGTATACCATATATACATATAATTTTCCTGCAGAAGCAAAACAATAAAATGACAAAAAAACATAAGTTTATGTACACATAAACACACACATAGCTATCTAAATAGGGACATTGCATAGCCTTCTATTGTTGTTAATGTACAACTAATACAGCTACATACTATAACCTAACCCTAACAGAAACTTTCTGCATTTTTACAGTTAATTAATTAATTAATTAATGTTATCTACTTTATTTTATACCACTGTTACAAATGTGGATTTCCCCAAAATGTGAGTTTCTGATGGATGGATTTAGCTCACTTCTGGATACAAATTGATCAAAATGATCAAGTAGGTACACACACACACAAAAGGGTCTGGCTGCAGCTTGGCGCTTGCACTCTCAGACGTGCATTCTCAGGCTTGCACTCTCAGACACTTGCACTTCCGCTAGCGACGTCACTTGCAGTCTTTTTTATTTTTTATTTTGTTCTATTTATTGATTACTTTTTGTTTGAATCTCTCAAC
>NW_015555734.1:1117023-1117676 GCF_001515605.1 Sinocyclocheilus anshuiensis | reverse complement strand
TGCACGTCTGAGAGTGCAAGCGCCAGCTGCAGCCAGACCCTTCTCCACACACACACACACACACACACAGGCACAAGCCTGTCATTTATTTAAATATTTAACAAAGGGTCATTGCACACTTGAGGAGTATAAATAAACAAATGATGCAATCATTACATCATCAAAGCTGTAAACCCCCACCACTTCTCAATTTAGAAGAGCGAGCTGTAGTTAAATTACTGCACCAGTTTTCATGATGTAGCCTACCTGCCTGCCTTAGGAGTGCAATCGAATCCTTCGTCCTACTCCATCAACAGGACATCTCTGCGTGATTTGAGAGGTTTGACTACAATCAATATCAGTTGTTCATAGATTTATAATTAAAAGCGCTGTAAGCCATTAGCAGTTTTGGAACTTCAGCCAAAACATAGACGCTGAATTAGACACGCCCACTGTTGAAAAAAACGCCCTTAAAGGTGTCATATGATGTTGCTAAAAAGAACATTATTTTGTGTATTTGGTGTAATGAAATGTGTTTATGCGGTTTCAGGTTAAAAAAACATTATTTTCCACATACTGTACATTATTGTTTCTCCTCTATGCCCAGCCTTTCTGAAACACGTCGATTTTTACAAAGCTCATCGGTCTGAAAAGCGAGGTGTGCTCTGATTGGC
>NW_015555734.1:1115786-1116446 GCF_001515605.1 Sinocyclocheilus anshuiensis | reverse complement strand
GATTGATTTAGCTCACATCTGGATCCAAATTTGTCCGCAAAATATGATTAAGTAGGTACACACACAGAGGCACAAGCCTGTCATTTATTCTAAATATTAAATATTTAACAAAGGGTCATTGCACACTTGAGGAGTATAAATAAACAAATGATGCAATCATTACATCATCAAAGCTGTAAACCCCCACCACTTCTCAATTTAGAAGAGCGAGCTGTAGTTAAATTACTGCACCAGTTTTCATGATGTAGCCTACCTGCCTGCCTTAGGAGTGCAATCGAATCCTTCGTCCTACTCCATCAACAGGACATCTCTGCGTGATTTGAGAGGTTTGACTACAATCAATATCAGTTGTTCATAGATTTATAATTAAAAGCGCTGTAAGCCATTAGCAGTTTTGGAACTTCAGCCAAAACATAGACGCTGAATTAGACACGCCCACTGTTGAAAAAAACGCCCTTAAAGGTGTCATATGATGTTGCTAAAAAGAACATTATTTTGTGTATTTGGTGTAATGAAATGTGTTTATGCGGTTTCAGGTTAAAAAAACATTATTTTCCACATACTGTACATTATTGTTTCTCCTCTATGCCCAGCCTTTCTGAAACACGTCGATTTTTACAAAGCTCATCGGTCTGAAAAGCGAGGTGTGCTCTGATTGGC
>NW_015555734.1:1108760-1115114 GCF_001515605.1 Sinocyclocheilus anshuiensis | reverse complement strand
TGGTTGACTCTTAACTTTTATAAAGAATATCTCTTTGGATTTGAGACTTTAGTCTTTGCAACTTTACAGCTCTTCTTTATGCACCAAGAGCTTGTAACACTCCAAAGTGAAAGGAAAAATTGAAATCGCATCATATGACCCCTTTAAAAAATACCTGCGAGAATGATGACAGCGATTAAAACCACTGGAGGCTGCGGCAATGTCGCAGCAAATCACTAGCCTATTACCGTTAACGTGCAAAATGATTGAGAGGTAGCGTGGCCACTGATATAATTAGATGGATCGCAGTCACTTTATTTATATATGTATTTGTTTGTTTGTCACAGGTGTGATATTGTACGACACCTAATTCAGTGCGATCTCTCAGGTGATACATCAAAGGTTACACCAAGATTTCTGACCGAAGATGATGGGGTAATCTTCGGTCAGAAATTTGGTAAAAAAATATTTTAAGTGCCATTCCATAAAAATTGCTTACAGCAGCTTAAAGGTAATTATAGAATGAATTATTCAATAATTAGTCCATAGTTCATTAACTCAGTTAACTTAATTAATTACGATAGGGAAAAAATCAAATTTTCCAAAAATACAAAATATGGAACACACTTTATGGAAATACTGAGTAAACCCGGTTGCAAATTTAAACTGGTAATGCATTGCTGTTCGTATAATCTTGAAACACCTCCCATAGGAAACAAAGGGCCCTGAAGCACTTTTCCAATGTACAGATTCTCAGATAAGTCAGGACCCTCGTGGACAAAACAGAAAGGCTGACCTTCAGTAGATGGGGGAGATGGTTGACTGTGCGCTCATGAATATTTATTAGCCGGGAGGGGTGATCTCCCCGCAGACTTAATTCTGCAGCTCATATCAAACATTTTCATTATAGTGAAACTAAAAATTACTAGACAACCAAAAAAAAAACAGACACAGCAAAAATGGAGAACATGGGCAAGGGGGGGAACAGAAACGATTTGAAAAACAGACAGAAAAGACAAAGGGAGAGAGTGGCAGAGTTGTATCGGTGATGTAGTGTGATAGGGCTCTTGACCCTACTCTCAGATTCTCTTGTTTAATTGAGGTTGTAATTACTCTCTCTCTCTCTCACTCCTGCCATGCTGTTCAGATTGTTATCTACAAACTGAAAGAGCTTATAATCACTAACTCAAGAGGCACAGCTCCTGAGACTTACAGAGCCCTCTCGCTTTCTCTCCTCCCCTCTCTACTCTAAAGAGTCTTTTATACCTCTTTTCTCAACTCTATCCCTCCATTTCTCTCTGTCTGACCTACAAATTTATACCCCGTCTCTGCTGCACTTTGTTACATTCAAACACCATCCATTACATCATTTCAGAACTTAAAAAAGCTTAATCATATTAAACATGACTGCGCTTAACTGAGCGTTAAGTCCTTGACCGAGGATCAGAACATTTCAATTGAAACGGCGCAGACTGAATACAACAACTCGTGCTGAATAGAACTGATCGGCTGGACAGAAGGAGAGATTCAAAGCTGTATTGACCTTGTATGCTTGGCGGTGTTGACATATGTAAGGTAATGATGTGTTGGTCATTATGTAATCATTTTCTCTGGGTTCATTTGGCCCCCACGGTTCCACCTGTTCAAACAGGCATCCAGCAGGGACAACAGATCCACCACAATGTGTTTCTACTCAGCTAACGCTCAAACATTGACACGTGGCTCGCATGCTTGTGTCTGCTTCATATGCTGACCTCTACTCTATGATTCACCGTGCTTAAGACAAAAAAAGGACAAAGTGAAAGTGGGAAGGACAGGTCAGGTGCATCCTGCTGTCCCACAGCTGTAACCACTTGTAGGTGATTCTACTCTCACGTCTTTCCAGATTCAATGTCACACCAATATATCAATGTCTTGTTTTTTTTTTTAGGTCATTATGAAAGAACAAATGAGCTCTTATGTTTATATTGTAGGTTCCACAGCATTGTTCTCTTACACTTCGGCATAAATGGCATGGAATATCAACAGCAAATTATGTTTGATTCTTTGAATGTTTATTGCCAATGTAGGAGTTTCAATTTACATGACAAATAGCTATATAACAACGGCCAACAAGAAATGTCAAAATAAACCCACTTAAATGAGTTCAGTTTGATTTCTATAAGCTCATTCTAGAATGTATTTTAAAACGTGTAATATAAATCTCATACAATTTATCACTAACTGACTATAATACATTTTGTTTGAATATGGAGACCAGGATGATGAAAATGAAAAGTGAGAGGCTGGGGTAAACACTAGGGCTTGATATTGCTTGCTGGCCAGTGATTATATATAGCCTATGGGTTTTTATTTTTTCCAAGCATGCAACACTTACAAGGTGCTCCATTTCCTCTTATTTTGACAGCATGTGGGTTTCTGTAATTTGATTCATAAGTCATCTAATCACTGTAAACGGTAATCATATTAAAGGTCTTTTATTTCTATTGCTTGTTCATGTACTTCTCTACAGTTGTACCAATTAGAAATAAGCTACAGGGGTGAAATCACTATTATACACTATCACCATCTTCCTGAAGTGACAGCAGAATCTGAAGGACACTGTAAAAATGTAAAGGAATTAAGAAGTTAAAAACAAATTTTTAGGTAGGGAGGCAAAACTTTATGAATGGTTTATAATTTCATTTGAGATTATATCAAAGGATGTTTATGACCAAATCTGAATCAGAAGGTTCTCTTGTTTATTCGATATAACATCCACACAAACGGTTCATCTACATTACCGTCCAAATGTTTGGGGTCATACTTTTATTCTGCAAGGGAACATTCAATTGATCAGAAATGATGGGAAAATGAATTGAATTTATTTCAAAAATAATTTATATTTCAAATAAATGCTGTTGTTTAAAACTTTAAAACAACAGATAATCAAAAAAATATTTTGGACAAAAATATTAATATTTTCAACACTGATAACAATTAGAAATGTTTCTTGAGTGCCAGATCAGCATATTAGAATAATTTGTGAAGGATCATGTGACACTGAAGACTGCAGTAATGATGCTGAAAATCACAGGAATAAATTACATTAAATGTTTATATTAAAATATATACTATATTAAAATAGTGCATTTAATAATTAATTATTAAACATAGAATAAAATAGTAATATTGAGAAATTTTATTACAATTTAAAATAACTGAAACATAATCATTTTTACAATATTACTGTTTCACTATATTTTTGAAAATGCAGCATTGGTGAGCATTCTTCTTTCAGAAAAAGTATTTTGAATAAAAAGGTTTTCTGTATGTTTACCATGTGTCATTAAAATGGTTTAAAGAAATTGGGAGGACTGGGGTTGAGGATTTGGCAATGTAACATTGTACCAGTAAATTATATTAAACTATAATAAATTATAGTTAAAAAGTAGATTTACATTTTACATTTATATTATACATTTGTCAAATGCTTTTATTCAAAACAACACATTCCATCCAAAGTACAGTACATTTCTAAACTACTTTATAGCAGATATAAGTCAGATATAAGCTAATATGAGTCACGCAATGGGGAAAACCCCCCACAGAGTTACAGACTGTAACACCAAACTAGCAGAGGGAGCCCTCGCCCGAGTATTGACTGTTAGCACTCCCTCTGCTTTCTCTGCAACCACTTCCTGTTTAGTGGCCATATTAACCTGGCCACCACATGACTACTTTGCGAAGTATTGCCAGTTTATCCTGCCTTACCAAGCGTTTGTATCTCTGCCTTCTTACCACGTGTATGACCTGTTTATCTGTTTGTTTTGACTTCTCTTTTGGATTACCCCTTTTGCCTGTTTGCCTGGTTGGACTGCCTTACTGTGTTTTTGACCTCATTGCCTGTTTTTACTGACCCTGAGTTTGGTATTGTTGGACTGCTTCAATAAACATCCGCATATGGATTCTTCCTCGGCTTCTGCCTCACCCTCATTACAGAATACTTCGCCTACTATGAATCCAGCTGAAGTTTCTCAGCTCCAAGCGGCATTCGCTTATCAGAGCGAACTGCTAAAGAACTATCAAGAGCAGCTCAACAAACTGCAATCGGCAAACGATAATTTAACCCACTATATTCGATCGCTTCCTTCGGCCACACCACCAATGGTAAGACTGGCGTTGCCAGACAAGTTTGATGGCTCTGCAGGACAATGTCGTGGTTTTATCCGTCAAGCCCGCATTTATGTTGAAAGCCAGAGAGATCAGTTTCAATCTGAAGCAAGTAAATGCACTTTTCTGATGTCACTATTATCTGGTAGAGCGATCGATTGGGCTGCAGCGGTTTGGGAGACAGATTCACAGTTTCATTCATCCTTTGAATATTCCCTACAACTACTCAGAGATGTGTTTGAATATCCCGAGGGGGGCAAGGATATTTCCACACAATTGTTACACATGTCTCAAGGCAACCGTACCGCTGCAGATTTCGCCATTGAGTTTAGAACCCTTGCCGCTCAAAGTGAATGGAATGATGTTTCTCTGAAGGCTGTTTTCAAACAGAGTTTAAACCTCGAGCTTCAGACAGAACTGGCCTGCAAGGGTGAGGATTTAACTTTTTCTGAGTTTGTCACTATGGCTATCAAGATAGATAACCTGCTGAGAAACACTCCCAAGAGGAAATCTGCTCGTCTGCCTCACTCAAACTTCCTCACTACAACCACCGTCCACCAAGAGCCCATGCAGATAAGCTACGCACATTTATCTGATGAAGAGAGGACTCGACGCCGTCAACATAGTCTGTGTTTTTACTGTGGTGAAACAGGCCACCGTAACGTCGAGTGCCCACACAAAGCCCGGGGATCCACCACTACTACCAGCCGGGTGAGTGTTAATCAATTCTCTCTTCTAAGTTCAAAAACGTTTTTGATTCCTGTTCGGCTGACTACTAAGAATGGTCCCATTACTTTGACAGCGTTGATTGACTCCGGTGCTGCTCTGAACCTGATCAACAAGGATATTGTCAAGAGATACAGTCTACCTACATTACAATGTGTACCCACCATTTGCATCAGCGATGTCAACAATAAACCTATTGAGGGAGGTATCACCCGACAAACTGCACCTGCCCAGCTACAGATTGGTCTGTTCCATAGCGAAAACATCTCACTCTACATCATTGACTCACCCAGGTATGAAATCATCCTTGGACATCCATGGTTATTTGTTCACGATCCTGTACTCTCATGGTATCATGGAGAACTGACTCACTGGTCCAAATTCTGCCTCACCCATTGCATGAACATCAACATGCCAAGTCCATGTCTCGCCACGAGTGTTGAGAGTCCGGTCTCTGACTCCAGTCCCAAAATTCCTACCTGCTATCACGACTACTTAGAGGTGTTCAGCAAGTCCAAAGCTACACAGTTACCACCTCACCGCCCCTGGGATTGCACCATCGACCTTCTGCCCAATGCCATGCCACCTAAGAGTAAAGTCTACCCACTATCACGCCAAGAATCTCAAGCCATGGAAGATTACATTGAAGAGGCTCTTAACTATGGCTTCATTTGCCCCTCCACTTCCCCAGCAGCAGCAGGTTTCTTCTTCGTTGAGAAGAGGGACGGAGGCCTACGACCATGCATTGATTATCGTGGACTTAACAACGTGACGGTGAAATTCCGCTATCCGCTCCCTCTAGTTCCTGCTGCCCTGGAGCAACTTCGTGAGGCAAAAATATACACCAAGCTAGACTTGAGAAGCGCTTATAATCTCATCCGGATCAAGGAAGGCGATGAGTGGAAGACTGCATTTCTTACCACCAGAGGTCACTATGAGTACTCGGTGATGCCGTTTGGGCTAGCCTACGCCCCAGCTATGTTCCAATCATTCATTAACGAGATCTTCAGGGACATCTTGAACCAGTATGTTATTGCCTACATTGACGATATTCTGATTTACTCCAAGTCTGAAGCTGAACACATCAAACATGTCCAGGACATCCTCTCTCGTCTCCTTAAGCACCAACTCTATGTAAAAGCGGAAAAATGTGAGTTCCATGTCCAGAACACCACGTTCTTGGGGTATCACATCAGTCATCAAGGAGTCGAGATGGACACTTCCAAGATCCAGGCAGTCACGGAATGGTCCCAACCATCCACAATCAAGGAACTTCAAAGATTTCTAGGCTTTGCCAACTTCTACCGGCATTTCATCAGAAACTACAGCACGATCGCACCCCCGTTGACGTCTCTTCTTAAGGGGAGGCCATCGAAGTTAAAGTGGACAAGCGAAGCCACCACTGCTTTCACAAAACTCAAGACAAGTTTCACTTCAGCACCTATCCTGAAACATCCTGACCCTAACCTCCCATTTGTAGTGGAGGTGGATGCATCA
>NW_015555734.1:1085410-1108091 GCF_001515605.1 Sinocyclocheilus anshuiensis | reverse complement strand
AAAGGAATACTTCTTCAGCCTTTACACCCCCATGGCACCCCATATGTATATGACTTTCTTCCGATTTAAAAAAAACTTAAGATTTTTAAAAATATATATATGTGACCATTGACCACAAAACAAGAGGCTTCATTGGCTGATCATGGTGGATTCTGGAAAGTCTCATGATGCTCTCCTTGTACCTGATTATAGAAGAAAAGCAACACAAGACAAGCTCTTAATATAAGACTTAACACAAGACAAACTCTACAAACATTTCTAACGTGTTTTTTATAGCATCAGGATTAAAGTGAATCCTGAAGGTGGCTGGTGTAATCCAGTGACCAAAAAAAACTTTATGTACATTTATATACCCCAATGTAAATATTATTAATTTTGAGGTAAAATTTTGGTGAAGTGTTTTGTTCGAAACCAATATAAATGTAGTAAATAACAATCCTGTTAGTTCTCTCACCAAAAAACACCTTTAGGGTTGTTTCTAAACTAACAAAACTAACTGGAGAACTAAACTTACTTTTCGGATTTATAAAACGTATGATTTAACTCACGATGGATTATTTATGACAGTCTTTAGAGCATCCAGCAGGTCCTTGGAATCCATAGAAATCAAGAACAACAGCAGCTCCTTTGGTTTTCATGTGTATTAGGTTATCAGGTTGGTCAGCAAATAGTGGCAAGCCCACCATTGGGACATCATGATAAATAGCCTCATACAGTCCATTTGTCCCACCATGGGTAATGAAGGCCTTTGTTTTTGGATGACCTATCAGATAAAATAAAGTCTGTATCTATATGACATCAATTAATGTTCTTGATGTATAATGAGTACACATGACAAAACCTTACTTACCAAGCAAATCATTCTGTGGGATCCAGTCATAAAGTTTTGTATTGGGGGTGAGAGTTTCTGGAGTTTTCCCAGTGTAACGCCAAACAACCTGTGCAAATGCACAATTTATTAACAGTTGCTAGGACACTGAGCATATGAACACTGCAACACTGCACTGCTTTAGTGAAGTCTTAAATGCATATACTTATGCATGTATCCCTGCCTTAATGTTCTACAACCCTGGCATGAGTATCAAAATAATCCTCTTGTGAATCCTCTTGTCACTGAATCAGAATTTTAGAAAGAGAAATAAAAGTGCTGTCAACTGGCAGATGATACAACTATATTTGTTAGAAATTCATTTGAAGTGAAAAATGTGATTGATTGTTTAAATACGTTTTCATTGGTTTCAGGGTTAAAATTAAATTTAAACAAATGAGTTGTTCCCTCTGAAAAATACTCAATTTCTTTATATAAATGGCATCCCTGTAAAGAATGTTGTTACCTATTTAGGAATCAAAATCTGCAAAGATGAAAAGGAAAGGGGTCAGCTTAATTTTCAACCTGTGCTTCAAAAAATTAAAAATAGAATTAATTTATGGTTAATGAGGGATTGTCAATGAACGGTAGCATTTTTTTTAATCAAAAACTGAATGTTTATCTCATCTGCTCTATCCTATTTCACTAGAAGTCCCTAATAACATAATTAAGGAAGTAGATAAAAATCTTTTCAATTTTATTTGGAGAAACAGATCTCATTACATTAAAAAATGTAGCTTAACTAATTTGGTTTGTAATGGGGGCTTAAATGTGCTTGATTTCACCACTTCAAATACAATTTTAAAGAATAGATGGATTAAGCATTATTTTCAGTACAAAAATAAAATTTGGTATTTAATTCCTAATCTAATCTTTGAAAAAAGTGTGTTGGTGTAACACCAAGCCAGCAGAGGGAGCCCTTGCCCGAGTATTGACTGTTAGCACTCCCTCTGCTTTCTCTGCAACCACTTCCTGTTTAGTGGCCATATTAACCTGGCCACCACATGACTACTTTGCGAAGTATTGCCAGTTTATCCTGCCTTACCAAGTATTTGTATCTCTGCCTTCTTACCACGTGTATGACCTGTTTATCTGTTTGTTTTGACTTCTCTTTTGGATTACCCCTTTTGCCTGTTTGCCTGGTTGGACTGCCTTACTGTGTTTTTGACCTCATTGCCTGTTTTTACTGACCCTGAGTTTGGTTTTGTTGGACTGCTTCAATAAACATCCGCATATGGATTCTTCCTCGGCTTCCGCCTCACCCTCATTACAGAATACTTCGCCTACTATGAATCCAGCGGAAGTTTCTCAGCTCCAAGCGGCATTCGCTTATCAGAGCGAACTGCTAAAGAACTATCAAGAGCAGCTCAACAAACTGCAATCGGCAAACGATCATTTAACCCACTATATTCGATCGCTTCCTTCGGCCACACCACCAACGGTAAGACTGGCGTTGCCAGACAAGTTTGATGGCTCTGCAGGACAATGTCGTGGTTTTATCCGTCAAGCCCGCATTTATGTTGAAAGCCAGAGAGATCAGTTTCAATCTGAAGCAAGTAAATGCACTTTTCTGATGTCACTATTATCTGGTAGAGCGATCGATTGGGCTGCAGCGGTTTGGGTTCACAGTTCACAGTTTCGTTCATCCTTTGAATATTCCCTACAACTACTCAGAGATGTGTTTGAATATGGGGCAAGGAGCAAGGATATTTCCACACAATTGTTACACATGTCTCAAGGCAACCGTACCGCTGCAGATTTCGCCATTGAATTTAGAACTCTTGCCGCTCAAAGTGGATGGAATGATGTTTCTCTGAAGGCTGTTTTCAAACAGAGTTTAAACCTCGAGCTTCAGACAGAACTGGCCTGCAAGGGTGAGGATTTAACTTTTTCTGAGTTTGTCACTATGGCTATCAAGATAGATAACTTGCTGAGAAACACTCCCAAGAGGAAATCTGCTCGTCTGCCTCACTCAAACTTCCTCACTACAACCACCGTCCACCAAGAGCCCATGCAGATAAGCTACGCACATTTATCTGATGAAGAGAGGACTCGATGCCGTCAACATAGTCTGTGTTTTTACTGCGGTGAAACAGGCCACCGTAACATCGAGTGCCCACACAAAGCCCGGGGATCCACCACTACTACCAGCTGGGTGAGTGTTAATCAATTCTCTCTTCTAAGTTCAAAAACGTTTTTTCCTGAAACATCCTGACCCTAACCTCCCATTTGTAGTGGAGGTGGATGCATCAAACTGTGGAATTGGGGCAGTACTGTCACAGCGTCATGGTCAACCAGCTAAATTGTACCCTTGTGCATTCTTTTCAAGAAAACTCACTTCGGCCAAAAGAAACTATGATGTTGGTAATAAGGAGTTACTGTCCATGAAAGCTGCGATAGAGGAATGGAGACACTGGTTGGAGGGAGCCGTTCACCCGTTCCAGGTTATCACCGATCACAAGAATCTTGAGTATGTGAAAAGTGCCAAGAGACTAAACCCACGTCAGGCCAGATGGTCACTGTTCTTTTCAAGGTTTCAATTTACTGTCACCTATCGCCCAGGAAGTAAGAATTGCAAGGCAGACGCCCTCTCCAGGTGTCATGATCCTCCTCTCCAAAATCACGACTACGGGGATGCCCACGCAGAGCGCCAGGAGTCGCTCCTAGAGGGGGGGGTTCTGTAACACCAAGCCAGCAGAGGGAGCCCTCGCCCGAGTATTGACTGTTAGCACTCCCTCTGCTTTCTCTGCAACCACTTCCTGTTTAGTGGCCATATTAACCTGGCCACCACATGACTACTTTGCGAAGTATTGCCAGTTTATCCTGCCTTACCAAGCGTTTGTATCTCTGCCTTCTTACCACGTGTATGACCTGTTTATCTGTTTGTTTTGACTTCTCTTTTGGATTACCCCTTTTGCCTGTTTGCCTGGTTGGACTGCCTTACTGTGTTTTTGACCTCATTGCCTGTTTTTACTGACCCTGAGTTTGGTTTTGTTGGACTGCTTCAATAAACATCCGCATATGGATTCTTCCTCGGCTTCCGCCTCACCCTCATTACACAGACATAGAAAGTAAATGTTTTGAACCAGTCTCTAGTCTGCCAATGTGTGTTTATCAGTGTCAGAGGAGGTCAGGGCAGTTCATTCCCCCATGGACTGCTTCTTTACAATGATGCTGATGACTCATCAGCCTGAGAGAAACTTAGGGTCAGCGAGAGCAGCTGATTAAGAGTGTAATTGCTTTGGGTTTTCCAGCACTGTGCTAATTGGTTATTATAACTAACCCATCAATTCTTTCATCTTTATTGGCTGATTTATAAATGGACTTTCTGGGACTATTGACCATTAAGGAAAGATGGAGACACAGCAAACCCAAACATGACCTGTGGACAGTTGAAAACAATTGTTGTTTAACACGACGATTAACCATTACACTTCAACCATGCACTTTCTCTGAAAACGGCAGCAATGCGAGGTGCTGGCTGATCAGATGGAAGCTTTCATTTACATAATACATGCATGATGAGCCCTTGAATATATAAATGTATATATTTATCTCCTGGAATGCAGCCTGTGTAGTCATAATTTGATAACCCTATCCAGAAACACTATCATTTTAACACAGTTTCATATAGGAGTCTGTCAGTAGGAGGAAGCTGACCTCAATGTGGACATGCTCAATGCTAAAAATTGAGAAAATCATATTGTATAAGTGGGGTTTGTTTTTTTCTATGCACACTGACATTCCTTGATTTAACATTTTATTTAACTGTTCTGTAATAAAGGGGACATGCGGACCTGCTATTGGGAGGCATTGAAGTAAATGCTCTGTAGCTCCTCTTCATTTCAAAATACTCCATACCTTTCAAAGATACTAGAAAGCAACTTATTTTTTAGTCGAAGTTGTAACAAAAATATCATCAAAATCACACAAGACCACTGAGCAATATATAAAAGTCTCCAGTTCCCAGCAGGGCTCTCACATAGTACTGATGTGTGGTCTGTCTTCAGTGTGTAATGGAGTGAATACGACTCAAGTTGTAAAAATTATGATCGGTCAAGGTAAGAGAATCTAAAGGGATCGATAAAAGCTCAGGCAGGCAGCATGGATCATGAGCCCCTCATGGCTTCTCACTTTCTCTCTCTCTCTCTCTCACACACACACACACACACACATACATACAAATAATCAGAAATTGAGTGGATTATTGATTGATATACTCAGAGTTTTTGTGTTTACTGGATCAGTCTCACTAGTTCGTTTACACGACAACAATGTACTAAAAACTGAAAAGTTTTTCCTTTGCATTTTTGAAAAACAAAAATGTTATCTTGTTGTCAAAATAATCCCCGTTCACACAGATCTGTGAAAACAACTAAGAACATATTATGCATGCCAGGCCAGCAGGTGTCAACACAATTACTAACAATATGCGCTTTACTCACATACTGTACCTATATAATGAACATGTAATACACATACATGTGATGTAACCGTTTTCACAAATTTGTGTTTTCATATTTTGTCGATAACAATATCCATTCAAAAACTTGCACTTTGAAACCCAATTTAAAAAGTTAGCATTTTCCGGCCGCTACAACAAATTTTGTTGTGAAAATTAATGGTCAAAACACATAAAAAGTTTTCCATTTTTTTGCTAAAAACATTCTGTGTGTGTGTGTGTGTGTGTGTATATACATTAATATATATATATATATATACACACACACACACATACAGTACTTACTAGACACTTTATTAGGTAGACCTTGCTATTACTGGGTTGGACTCAGTTCAGAACTGCTTTAATTCTACTTTAATCATGGCATAGATTCAGCAAGGTGCTAGAAACATTCCTCTCCTCAGAGAATTTGGTCCAAGTTGACATCATAGCATCACGCAGTTGCTGCAGAATTGTCGACTGCACATCCATGATGCGAATCTCCCGTTTCACCACATCCCAAAGGTGCTCTACTGGATTGAGATCCAGTGACTGTGGAGGCCATTTGAGTATAGTGAACACAACTGTCATGTTCAAGAAACCAGTTTGAGATGATTTGAGCTTTGTGACATGGCGTGTTATCCAGCTGGAAGTAGCCATCACAAGATGGTACATTGTGGTCATAAAGGGATGGAGATGGTCAGCAACAATACTCAGGTAGGCTGTGGTATTTAAATGATGCTCAACTGGTACTAAGGAGCCCAAAGTGTGGCAAGAAAATATCCCCCACACCATTACACCACCAGCTGCAGCCTGAACCATTGATAAAAGACAGGATGGATCCATGCTTTCATGTTGTTTACGCCAAATTCTGCCCTACCATCCAAATGTCTCAGTAGAAATCAAGAATCATCAGACCAGGCAACCATTTTCCAATCTTCTATTGTCCAATGTTGGTGAGCCCATGCAAATTGTAGCCTCAGTTTCCTGTTCTTAACTGACCGGAGTATCACCCGGTGTGGTCTTCTGCTGCTGTAGCCTATCTGCTTCAAGGCCCGACATGTTGTGCGTTCATAGATGCTCTTCTGCGTACTTCATTTGTAGGAGTGGCTATTTGAGTTACTGTTGCCTTTCTCTCAGTTCCAGCCAGTCTGGCCATTCTCCTCTGACCACAAGGCATTTTCGCCCACAGAACTGCTGCTCACTGGATATTTTTGGGCCATTCAAATAGATGGTTACGTGTGAAAATCCCAGAAGATCAGCAGTGTCTGAAATACTCAGACCAGCCTGTCTGGCACCAAAAACCACGCCACATTTAAATCACCTTTCTTCCCCATTCTGATGCTCAGTTTGAATTCCATGTTGAATATGAAATATTCTGCAAAGTAATGCATATTAAAACCATGAATTAAAATTGGAATTGGTAGAGTCCTACCAAAAGAGGACACATATTCTTACCTATAATAAATCATAATATTATCAGTCTATGCTCCTTATAAGCTGTCACCAATTTGACATATTTTCTTTGATCAAGATGTATATTTAATTTGTCACGTTGTGTTAGTGCGCTCACACCCCGTGTCAAACATTCTGAGCGATCTAATTAACACATTCAACTAATTAAAGCACAGAGAAGCTGAAATTCTGTTTCGCAAAAGGTAACAAACATGAATAATGCATGTGAAGACTGCATTTATTAGGATCACTGAATAGTTAATCAGTTGGTGTGAATTAATATGATTGGTGTGAAGTGTTTCAAATCTATGAGAAGGTATTTTCAAAAGGGTTGCCTGATGTATGTTTCTTTTTTACCATCCAGCATCTTCAAAAGCCGTCCCTGCTCAGATGATTTACAGTGCAGTTTAACACTAACAATGATGTAGACAGAAAACCAACCAAGCTCCTGCTAAGTTTTAACTATCTACAAATGTAGACTTGAAATGTTGGAAATTAAATGAATTTCACAGAGGCTCAGCCCATTTCCAGCATGAGCAAAGGTGGCTAGACTGAAACTGGGTAACAGGACTTTATTGCTGACACCACACTAGAGAAACATTATGGGCGGTGAAATGATTCACTGAGGCAGCCTAAGGGACATTTAAAATAAAAAAGAAAGCTTAGTGATCACCATGACTGCTTAGCTTAGAGTGATTTCACATAAGATGTACTAAATTTACCAAAGATATTTAATAATAAAACTTGAACAATTTCTGTGGATACTGAGTTCATCAGATATCTTAAATGCTTCTACTGCTGGGGGAAAAAAATGAAACAGACACAGGTGGGAAAATCAATTAAGACTTTAATTTTACTATTTTAAGTTTACTATATGACTTGTACATGAATAGTTGGCAGAGTTTGAATAAATTACTCAATAAATATATAAGTGAATATGTCAGATCAAACACTTAATATGTTTGCTTTTTGGTTGGTCATTGATTTACTTAGACGTGGCTTAAAAGAAACAATAGTTGTGTTTTGTAGGGTTACAAAGTCCAGCTGTACAAATGCTGTGATTCTCCAGCACCTGTCCGCATACTGAACTCAGGGCAATATATTTGATTATCAAACACATTGTCCTATTTACACATACACTTTCACATATAAGACTGGGACAGAATAAAGAGTTCATGTTTCACTTTCTTTGGACATTTAAATGTGTTGTTTTCCTGTGTCCTTTCTTGGAAGCAGTAATGTACTGCATTGTCCAGAGAAATGCATAAAAGCAATGGCCAGTCAAAAGGTCAAATGTCTGTAAACAACAATGGTAGATGATGTTATATGGGTCCCATTAAGAAAATTTAAAGAGTAGCGGCTGAAAGATAACTTCTTTAACTTTGGACAGTGTTTTCTGGCCAGACTGATCAATCAGCTCAAATACCTTTATATTTTCTGATTTAATTACGTTAGGCTTTTTTAAAACACATTCTCTTAAGGTCCCAACCTAATTTGTGGTTTCAATCCCGCTGAAGGTGCATACTGGCCTCAGACCAGCATTATTTTCTGTTGTTGGGCCAATGCTTTTGGGTTAACGTCAGTCCCATGATGCACTAGTCCAGACAAAGCATAACAGAACATGGAACTAAATGGAAAAATGTACACCAGTATAAACAGAAACAAGTGGATGCTTTAGGCACCTCATTTATGGTACATTGAAATTGTAGATACAGAACATGCTGGCAAGCGTGTATGCACCAACACCAACACACACACACAGATAAAGCAGCCAAGAGAAGTGTGCTCACACATACAGGGAATGCATACACTTCCCTGCAAATACACACAGATTGTTTTAAGCTCCCGCTGCTCCACACACTTGCCACATGCCGATAGTTTGTCTGGCACTGAAGCAAGAGGCAAATCAACGGAGAAACCCACTTTTTTTGTATAATATATTCTTTTTCCATTTTTAAAGCTTTTATAAAAATACAAGTCATTGCGAAAGTGTGGCATATGTGCACATGCTCTTTGTGGATCTTTCTGTATGAGTTACCAAAGCATATCTCTTTTTCCATTTCCCTCTTTCTCTCGACATTGCGTGGAGTAGAGGTTAGCAGTCAACACCAGTCAGATCTGTTTGGTCACATCAGTTGACAGAGATGAATGGATGCAAAAACAGAGGAACGAATGAAAGGATGAGGGGTCTTCTCTCGAGGGTACACGATTTGAAAGGTGGTTAATTTCCAATCATGCATCCAATTAGCCATACGCACATACAGACACACACTACGGCCCCTTCCTCACCATTGCTCCACCATCAGGTCGAGGACTCTGTTGATGTTCAGGTCTGAGTCAAGGCCAAAATTGCTCTCTAGAAATGGGGCGGCGGGGGGCGTCAGCGGGTGCAGGCCAGAGGTCAAGGACTCCAGCCAATCAGCAGGGTCAAAAGCAGGAACCTCTGACCTTCTTTTTCTGGACAGCGACCTAGATGGTGGAGTGGTGCAGATGGGGGGAGGAGGAAGGGGAGCTGGGGTTGAACTGAGGGGTGGGGCATTGTTAGGTGAGGGAGGAAGCTCTAAAAGAAGCGAAGAGCACAGAGGAGAGGACAGGAAGTTGTCGTCTTTTTGGCGCTTGGTGGACTGTGATTGGTCAGGCTGTGGGCCAGGGGAAGAGACTGAAAGGACGTTAGTGGTTGACTGGACATCTGTGATCAGTAAAGAGTTATCTGAAAGATAAAGACATGATTCATGGTGTTTGAAATGTTTGTCGTGTATAACCTATTAGCGAACTGTGACCAGCATAAGCATGTCAATATGTCTGGCCAACCTAAAATGTCATCTTAGTAAATTTTTCGCCATTGGTAAGCAATATATTTGCTTCCTTTGTCCTGAAAAGCTTCAGTCGCCACTAGTCAAATTTCACTCACCTGAACAACCAATAGTCTCGTCCAAAATGTCATCTATGGATTGACTGGGGTTCATCTTACATGGTGAAAGAAAGAGTGGACAGGAAGTCAATCGCTCAGTGCTCATTGTTGATGAACAGCAATCAATACATCAATAGCTGCATAACATAGTAATGGTCAGACAGCAGACAGCACACAAACTCAAAAACACTAACCTGCACTCTTTGAATGGCCTCCTGTAGTTCCTCTTCCAGACTCCAGACAGTAGGTGATGCTTGTGCTGGACTGGCAGTGATTTGCATGGGCAAATCAAAGTCTTGACCAATCACATCACAGAGCTGGCAGCAGTTCACCTAAGATTAGGAATAAATACAAATAATTACTTTCTTGTATGATGTGAAATTAGTTATTGTATTTGGCCTAATATTACCCATAGTTTCCTGAACAACAAGATAGCTTGATGCAATTTAATAATGCAGTAGTATGTCCCCATTCTGTCTTACTAAATACTGAAAGTACATACTTTTCCATCACCAGTGCAGTACGTGAAGAGCAGTTCCTGTCCACCTGTGTCTGGTTTCCCTCTGGTGCATCCTGGCTCCTGTTGCAGGAACGGATGAAGGGAACTTTCACACAGCTGGAAAAAACAGAAGGAATGAAATAGTACATTAAATACTTAAAAGTACTTGTAACTAAATAGATTCACCTTAAATAAAGAGAATAAAAAAGTGCCAATAATAGGAAATGCTACAAATTTCCAAATTATTCACCTCCTAGTCAGGTATTCAAACTCACCTGAGTGTCCTTTGCTCCTTCTCTGGGTCTGCTCCTCATCCTCTCTCTCATTTCCAGCTCCACACTAAGTTCATCTACTGCCTGGCCTGGCCTCCACGTAGTACCAGAGGGCATTGGAGGGGAGGATCTATGTAAGGTGGGGCTGGAGCCAGCAGAAGAAGAAGTGAGGTAACTATCACTACCTAAGCTTTGCTCTACTAAACCTGAAGGGTTGATGTACACTGGAGCAGGGTTGGCGGAGGTGTCTATGCTGGTAGAGATTCGGTTGAGGCTGGCAGGGTGGGAGGGCTCCTGTGTGGCCCCTAGCTGGCAAAGCGGCGCAGGTGTTAATGGGGTACGAGGCATCTGGAAAGGACGGAGTCTCTCTAATAGTGCAGGCTTCGTGCCAGAAACTGGGAGTCCACGTTTCCGCAATTGCTGGCGAAGAACTGACACCTGAGAAGGAGAAGAAATAAATTCAATGTTCTATACAAAGCTTGTTCCTACAAACAGTTTATGAAGACCAGATAATCTAAAGCAGGGGTATTCAAACCTACTCCTGGAATGCCACTGTCCTGCAGAGTTTAGTTCCAACCCTAATCAAACACACTTGAACTCGGTTATCAAAGTGTTCAGGATTACGGTTGTGTCTGAAAGCTGAAAATTAAGGAGGTAGGAAGGCAAAAAGACATCCGAAAACAATTTATTGTGACACATCCTGTCTACTGCAATGCCTTCAGTTTTAACAGGTATTTTAATGTGCAAACACTGCCTGTGAAGTCATTGCCTGATAGGGCAGCGAGGCAACAAGTCAGTTGCCTAAGCTTTCGGATGCAGCCTACTTAAAAGTAACAGGCAGGTATATTGGAGCAGGGTTGCAATTGAAGTCAGCAGGAAAGTAACCCTCCAAGAGCAGGATTGGACACCCCTGATCTAGAGTGAGTTATCTTAACCAAAAATATTCTTACCGTTAAGTCATCAAGGTTTAAGGGAAGTAACTCTGCCTGGTGGGTGGGACTTGTATCAGGAGTAGAGGGGTTTGTTGATGGTGTTCCAGACTGAGGGGAACTTTGAGGTGTAGTTCCAGAAATCTTCATATGGTTCTCACTATTGTTTGGATGTATAATATAGGTATATAAATAAGTCTTTCGGGATGGCACTATCTTGAAGTAGATTTTTACCATTCAGATCACAGAGTAGCATCTCTTAAAGGGTTAGTTTACCCAAAAATGAAAATTCTGTCATTAATTACTCACCCTCATGTCGTTTGCTGGACGTAAACAGCGTATGCTGTTCTGTGTCAGCTGCATCACACACGGATATGCTGTTTTCATTCAGATCAAATCACAACAACGTAGGAAGCAGATCCGGCGTGACGAATTGTTGAATAAAGTCGTTATTTTTCTGAAACGACGTGAGGGTGACTAATTAATGACAGAATTTTAATTTTTGGGTGAACTATCCCTTTAAGCCAGGTTTGCACTGTACAATTTTAGCTATGATTTTGCTGTCTGGGATAAATTTCAAGGATCGCAAAAGATTTATCATCTTAGCGTAAAACCATCAGTCTTTCATCATATAGGACTGGATTACACTACACAATTGTAACCCTGACTTTTGCCCAGATTTGCAGTTGAGGCAAGTCTGTGCTAGATGCCTCGAATCAGAGCCAGCCTGGAAATTTTGGGAGCTCAAATTTGATTTCATGTTGTGTATGATGGTTACAGACCCTGATATTTTACAGTCAGACTATGATGCCATCTAGTCAGTGGATATTAAACATGTTGGAGGGTTTAATGCTCCCGAGAAAGACTTTTAGCAGTACTCACTTTCAACTCCTGTTGCAGTCTATTGAGGCCATACTGACCACCTCTACCCACCCAGGACCACATCCAAATGAACTTGGGTTGTATTTTTCATAACCCAGAGCACAGAGTTGCACCATCAACTAGCCAGCTCCTGTACATCCTTGTTTGTTCACACCTGATGTGCATCTACTAGCACTGGGAAGGCATGTGTTTTAGTGTGAGGCTGTTGTGGTTGGAACAACTTGTGTAATCTTCAGACTTTAGCCTAGATTTTTTTGCTGTAATCATTTACAAAGTTGGCAAGTGATGCATAATATTTTAAAATCTGTTCTGATCATAAAAGTGTAGTGTAATCATGCTATTTGTGTGATGTTCACTGACAGTCGTGTAAACCTTTGTGATAAATCTCTGCCTCCTCTATTGTGACTGTTGTTGAACTGTCAACAGTTCTCTTGGCTGCAATGTTATTTATTTATTCACAGTACCATGTGCTCCCTATGCAAGGAGTACACAGCCCACGTAGGGCACAAACTATCAATGGGGCACTATCTCGTCTACCTGGGGGCACCAAGGGATCAACCAATATATTTTTGAGTGACATAAAATAATGATGTTGCACAGTGTGCCATGGCTTTTACTTAAGATGTCACTATGATAATATTCTACAATCTGAAAACCGTAAAAATTGTACACATGGACCTGGCTTTAGTTGTATAAATCATGATTATTTCATCAGTGCTTTGTTTGAAGGCTTACCTGTTTGTCACAGGGAGCTGTTGTTGCTGGTTAAGAATTTGTAGTTGTAAGAACACCTGATGTTGTTGCAAGAGGTGGGAGTAAGAGGAATCAGTGGGCGGAGCCTGACAGCTATTATGCTTTTGTGAAGCACTTCCAGCTCCGCTTCCAGTCCCAGTCCTTTGATCTGGGGGAATGTACTGATGGTATTTCAACTTCCTCATTTTAGGTTTTGAATCGCGAGGCTTTCGTGGTCGTGGAGGGCGGGATGAAGTTAAGGGCCCACCCAGAATGGAATGAGAAGGTGCAGCTGATGGCTGTGCTGTCTTGAGGCATACAAAGAGAGAATGTGAGCAATATAATTTGGAAAAATGACATGAGCAAGTGGATGAGAGAAATAATGAAGAATGAAATGGGGCGAGGAGTAAAACAAATCATTAATTCAAATCTCTGTGTGAGTGCATACCTTTGGCAGCAGTGGTGGTGTCTGGGAGGGCATGTACATCCCTTTGGGTCTCCCAGTTGTTGATATGGAGTTTGACCCCATTACTGTCATGGTCATTGGTTGGCTGATGCACTCGGTTGCCGGGAGCAACGCCAATCTGCACTGCTTTGAAAAGTTGATAGTGGTGAAAATTCTAAACAACCATCTTCCAGCTTTTTAACCTGAATATAAAGGTGTAATATGTAATTTCTGCACCACTAGTAGGACGAAAAAAAATATTCCAAACACTGCAAACAGCTGGTACCCATTCTCATATCATTGGTCGACCCAGTGCTGCTATGTTTGGCTGGTAGCAATGCTTATATAAACAGAGAAATATTTAGATAATACCACATTGCTCACAAAACTGCTCACTTCTCTTTTAAACTGAGGAAAAAGATACAAGGCAAAAAGTACATTGTCAGTTAATTTAGTCTAATATTGTGTAGGTGTTTTATGACTCTTATACCTGTACACTGTTTGGGCTGATGGGCGTAGCAACAGATGACGCATCACTCAGCGATTGGTCACCTCCTTGCCCAGGTGATGATGATAAGCCAGGAGATTGGTGCATCCCGAGTTGCTCGGGAGATGCAAAGGCAGAAGAGGAGTTGTCATCTTCAAAGACATCTGATGGCAATGAAGCAGCTGAGGCAAAGGAAATGTGAGCAAATGTAAGCTTTTCTGAACAATTCTCTGTATAAGTTAAATGCTGCTATATGTGGAAATGTGCAGCTGTAATATAATGTTTGTTTACACATCTATACCTTGTGAGAATTATTAATTTATAAGTTGGAGAGTTGACAGGAAGCAAAGTGGGAGAAAGACAGGGGACGGGATTGGAAATGTCCACACACCGGGATTCGAACTTGGGTCACCCAAAGAACAACCACACTGCATGCTGGAACACTGCTGACATGGCTATCAGCTCCAATTAATATAATTAGTGTTAAAGGGGTCCTATTATGCTCTTTTACAAAGTCTTGATTTTGTTTTGGGGGTGTACTAGAACAGGCTCTCATACTAGGTTGTTCGAAAAACACATTATTTTTCACATATTTTACATTATTACAAAACCTCTCTCCCCAGTCTGGCATGAACGGCTCGAATAGTTCAAGTATCAAATGAAGGTCCGCCTTCTGAAATACGAAATGTGCTGTGATTGGTTAGCTGGGCCAGTGTGTGTTGTGATTGGCACCACTTGGCGCCTGGTCGGGAAATGTCACGCCCCTTACCATAGCCACCTGCGAGCTTCAGCGTAAATACTGTGTCAAAATCAAATCAATTTGAGCACGATTTAAACCCGGATGATTGTAATCACTCTAAGTTCGTCTGCCTTGGGAAAGCTGGCATGTCTCCGACATAGTGATAACACTCGTTGCCTTCTCTAGTGCAGCTCAACCAGGTCTCGTCCCATTCGTTGATATTTGTGATATCACAAATCCCGGAAAATATGCGTTGTAGTCCAAACGAGTCGTTCGTTGTAGTTTTTGAAAAGTGATTTCTGTTAAATAAAATATCTCCTTTTGAATTGGACTTTGAGCTTTGTAACTTCGCAGATCTTTTTTATGCTCAAACAGCAACATTACAGACTAACTAAAGCAATGTGAAATCGATGCTTGAATTTGTCTAGCTCATAATCATATTCAGGACTTATAAAGTTCGTTAGCACCCAATGGCACCATGAGACCAGCTATGTTGTTATTTTTATAGCGCCGTGCTCCCAGTCCGTGTAATTCATAAATAATCTGGCAGGGTGCAGAATTCGGCACGACACCGGTTCGAACATTTAAGGCTGAACACCGCTACTAGCAGTTTCTGACATTTTCAATGCATGAGAGAGTGTTTTGTTATTGCTGGCATGATGCCGGTGCGCGAGCTCTAGACACTCCACCCTCTTCTGAAAGGGGAGGCGGGAGCACAAGCTCGTTTTCATTTAAAGGGACAAACACAAAAAACAGCGCGTTTTGGCTCATACCCTAAAAATGGCAATTTCAACAAGCTATAAAAAATTATCTGTAGGGTATTTTGAGCTAAAACTTCACATACACACTCTGGGGACATCAGAGACTTATTTTACATCTTGTAAAAAGGGGCATAATAGGTCACCTTTAAAAAAGTGAAAAAGCATAATAGGACCCCTTTAATGCACTAGGTACACTAAGGTAGTATAAACATATAAAAGTGGAAAAATAATTGATACCTCACCTCTAACAGCAATGCACAATATGCATTACAATTACATTTGATAAAATATATATATATTAATTGTTTTAACAACGGATGTTGCATTTAATTCTGTGCTGCGTGATTTCTAAAAAAATATGTTTGGAATCTTTTAAGCTGACTGGATCTGATCAAGGACAATATCATGAATGAATCGAAAAGTATGCCCGTTTAATAAAGTCTGTCTAGGAGTGAATTCCTTTGGCTAAAAAAAAAACTTTTAATTGCTCTTTTATTTATTTTATGATTAGAAGTCCTATAAAATTGCTTTATGATGTGTGCCATCTGAACTATGTCATTATGACCGTTAAATTATGATACATATATGTTACATCTATGTCTTTATGACTGTTTGTTATTGTTCATTTACCTCTTTCTGGATTCTTTACTGTATATGCACATATTTACTATGTCATCCACTCAAATTGCTGAACTCAATAATTGTGTAAATGTACAATATTTAGTTTTCTGTCTTTAAAAAGCAACTGTGTTAACATGTTAACCATGTTACAATTACAAGAAATTATATGACCCTAATTAAATGTTAGTGTAATACTATAATATACGCGTATGTGTGTGTCTGTGTATATAAAATATTTAGCTTGAGTTTATGCTCAGTTTGTGAGGCATCTTTTTCAGTTATTTTCAATGACTCACTGTTCTCTAGAGGCAGAATATGCCTCTGCAGGACTTCAAGTGGTCCAGGCTGACTCTGGATTTTCTCACTCAGATCCTCAACCAGACGGGCTTTCTTTTGCCTGTGAGCTCTGCTATAACTCCTGTCTGTGAGCGAGAGACATATGCAAAAAGAAAGTGAGAACAAGAAATGAGAATCAGAGAGAGAACAAAATTAACAGTGAAAGATGGGGAATGTGAATGGCAGATCAATTGCTCTGCTTTATAATAAGAGATGAGAAGAGGAAGGAATATTTTAAAGACAGATATGAATGATTTTTCACAAAAGAATTTGTTGCAGGGGTAATCCAATTCAGACATTCAGAAAGCTACTCATAATAAGTGCATGAATGACTTGCAAACACGAAGAGCTGTTTGATGAATGGGTACTGATGGATGTGTGAATGGATAATGGACAAACTGCTCATTCCAGCTTTAAGGTTACAGCTCTTTTCAGTACTGTTATTGGGATATTCTATTATGACTGAAGGTCAGGAACTATTAGCAAACTCTAAATGGCCGTGGATGATGTATCACCTGGTGCAGTTTGAGCAGTCAGACCACTAGGGGGTGACTTCTGAGTGGCACCATCTTCAGTCTGACGCTGCATTGAGAAACAGCCAGTCAAATCACCATCAACAAATGTCAACAAATACTGTAAACCTTTATTTCCCCAATAGTTACTGAAATATAGCACAGTGGTGAAGATGCTAAAAAGAACTCATTGTTTGCTCTGGATGGTAACATTCTCCTGTAAGACTACATTTTTCCCTACTGACAGTAATTATCTTGAACCAGCTGCTGTTTACTGTCTTACTAAACATAATTAACTGTGCTAATAGTGTTTCACGACTAATACTAATAGTTTGCAACAGTAACTACTAGACACGTAATTACAAACATTAAATTATGCTAAAGAGGTTAAAGATAAAATCATGTCAGTTATCAGACTGTTTTGGCATCAGTAGGTAGTTTGCTTATCTACACTGGCACCCTGTTTCACGTCAGTCTGTTTTCATATAAACCAAAGGCACACACATACTGTAACTGGAGTGTGTCAAGCGTGGAAACTATTAGATCCAACCATGGTATGTTTTAGTTTGGAACTTCTCCCTCAAATTAATTTTGTTTCATGGAGCCACTTATTTTACTTTTGGTTGCTGCTAGCTCTATATTTTACTCCTAAGACATAGATAAATAATGGCTCACCAAACCACTGCTGACTTCTTTCTCCCCAACTTTATCAGGGACAGAGGTCTTTGTACCTATTGAGGACAGAGAATGAACAAAAAGGTGGAGAAAACCTGTTACAAAGCTAATATTTTGAAATGCATAAAGAGAGCAGTCCAGCTGGTTTGAAATGTGTGAATCAAATATATTATGATTTTCTTGCCCCATAAGGGGGAATTTCATAGACTTCCTGGGGGCTAAGCACAATCAAAATAAACACACACACACACAGAGAGAGAGGTTGAAGACCAACTCGTGTCAGTTATCAGACTGTTTTGGCATCAGTAGGTAGTTTGCTTATCTACACTGGCACCCTGTTTCACGTCAGTCTGTTTTCATATAAACCAAAGGCACACACATACTGTAACTGGAGTGTGTCAAGCGTGGAAACTATTAGATCCAACCATGGTATGTTTTAGTTTGGAACTTCTCCCTCAAATTAATTTTGTTTCATGGAGCCACTTATTTTACTTTTGGTTGCTGCTAGCTCTATATTTTACTCCTAAGACATAGATAAATAATGGCTCACCAAACCACTGCTGACTTCTTTCTCCCCAACTTTATCAGGGACGGAGGCCTTTGTACCTATAAAGGACAGAGAATGGGAGAATAAACAAAAAGGAGGAGACAAGCTGTTATAAAGCTAACATGTAGAGTTGAAATGCATAAAGAGAGCAATCCAGCTGGTTTGAAAAGTGTGAATCAAATATAACATGATATTCCTGCCCCGTAAAGGGAAATTTCATAGACTTCCTGTGGCTAAGCACAATCAAAATAAACACACACACACAGACTCACCAGACTCTGCATTAAGTTCATTCTGCTGTCTGCGGTTCTGTATTCTCAACTGCAGAACTGAAAAATATAGTATATTTATTATTATGCAATAAAAACTATATTTACAATACTTTATTTAATATACAGTCTTTGTATTGAAGAAAACTCTAAAGCCTGAGTTTCCCACCTTAAGGAAAGTGCATGTTATCTCTGTGAATTATATAGCTTAATTTATATCTGTAAGCCCAGCATATTACAAGTAAACTGCACCACTCGGATGATCATAAATGAGTTAGACATGAATTAGGCGCTGCAGACATACATTGTTCACTAACCTAGTCAAACACTGTTTGTGGCACTTATAAAAGAAATTCTATACTTCTTCACAAACAAACACATGCTTGAACCAGCAGGTGAATTACAGCTAGGTCAGAGGTGGGAGGAGTCATGAGGTATGGTGGCTTGTCCCGTGATGCATCTCTGTGCTGAGTTTTGAGATCTGAGAGTGGACGTGAGAGGAAGGGGGGTAACTGTTTATCCCTCTGAATGTCTATTTCTGTCGCCTTCCCATCCCCCATCCAGCTGTCCCGCTCTCTCTCCCTCTCTCTCTCTCTCTCTCTCTCTCTCTCTCCGCCTTTCACCCCGTCTCGCTCTCTCCCTCTCTCTCTCCCTCTCTCCGTCTTTCACCCCCTGTCTCGCTGTCAGTCGTGCTAAGTAAATTCTTCCTGATTTTACTTTACTCTGGAAGAGAATGACATGCTGGTGGCATCAAGCCAAATCAGGTTGGAATACTGGGATTAAAAATGTTGTCATGGCAGCTTATAGTAATGACTATGACTGGTGTGCTCTGATCACATAATGGCATTGATGCATAATGATAGTTCAAGTTTTATGATACTCTACTAACTGTACCACCTGTTATATTACTATTAAAATGCCTGAAAATCAATACATAATGAAAACAACCAAATGTATAATTAAACTTTTCAATTAAATTCGTTTTGTATTTCTTATATCTCTTGCTGTTCTAGTTTGTACTATTCTGGACAATGTTTGAAACTTTTATTGCTTGCACTTCTCATGTTACTTCCCTCATGATGAATCATGCATATTCCCAGAAATATCCTAATATTTTAATGTTTTCTAATTCACTGTATAATTTCATACATTGTCATTATAAAAATATTAATATCTTCAGATTAATACAAGATCACCCCTCCATAGCTGATCTTGCTAAAATCAACACATGATGAAAAACTATCATCAATTGCCTGGTAGACTGTAAAGAAATAATGAAAACAGACATTAGTGTTGGATATATAATAATTTAAATGTCGATTTCATAAACATAGATTTATAAATATAAATACTGGCAAATTACCTTATGTTCATCTTCAAACTATAAATCAGCAAAATAAGGCATTTTCTAATTACTTCAGTTTTGTTCATGCTCATGAATTGTTAGGGCATTAAGACTAAAATTTAAATAGCACAAATTAAATAAATGACCTTGAAATTTTGTTAGAAATAAACGTTCTTACATTGTTTTCCAAACTCCGTTTTATATATTTACCCTTGTTTTTACACCATGGATCAGGTTTTTTCAAATAAGCAGCTGTCTTTCTCACAACATAACACAACATATCCAAGGTCACAGCTGATTTAAGGGTCAGTACCAGAGCAGAACGGGGTTTTGATTGCATTACATTCTCTTTGCTTTCCATGGATGTGATCTTCCTTTTAAAAATGACTACTTTTTTGAATACTAGCTAAACTGTTTAAAAAGTGTCAATTCAATGCATTTTTGACGGCAGAGTCTTGGTATTACCAAAGAGTGCTGCTGGACATTTGTCTGAGAATCTTGCCAGCAGAATGTTTATAGGGAACCCAAGAAGAGAGGGCACTGCTTTTGAAGGTGTTCCAACCACAGATGGGAACCAACAAAGACAATCTGTCCACTGTCCACATGTCCTTCAGGGAAGACCGTACTGCTGGCCACATTTGTACAATACGGGGAAGTACGAGAAATCATGGAACCTCATGAAGATGGGTTGGTCGGTAAAATTTGGAGGTCCATATAATATCAGCCATTCGGAATTCATTTGAGAATGCTTTTATATTCCAATGATAATGAACTGAAATTATGATACTGTTATACAGAAAATGGTTTGTCAAGCTAAACTCAATGATTGCTTGAAAGCATTGTGTTACATCTCAGCTCTGTTGAAGTATGTGTATGTATTTGAGTGTGTTTGTGCAGGAGAAGGTGTGGCCTGCACTCAAGCCAGCAGAGATCCTGATTGGTCTGCTCCTGATTGGTCTCGTCCTGGTTCCAGTGAAAAGGACCTCCCCAAACATTCTAGGAGGCCTAATGCGTGCCATTTGTTTTGCTTTGTCTTGGGTTCCTCTGTGATTGTGTGTGCTTTGAAAAACTTGCTTCGAGAAACTTGCTCTTGTTTTAGTTGATTTCCAATTGTTATTTGTAAATATGTAGTTTAAGGGAAGTAGGGAGTGTGATGCCATTTCTTTTATATTGTTAGTTCTGTTTTGTGTTAAAGGTCCCATATTGTCAAAACTGAAATTTCCTGGCTTTTTTCACGATTACTGAGGTCTAGGGGCTATTTAACTACCATATAAGTTTCAAAACAGTCAGTCCACAGTAAAATTCACACAGCCTGCTTAAAGTTCTAGCTATTTTTCACGAACCGTTGTGACTTCCGTAAAAAGTTGACATCAGAACTACACAGTCACTGCCTTCAGTCACCACCCCGAGCACCGCCCACCGTCCCACTCTCCTTTTGCCAAACCCCCAGACAACATCGCGTCCATGCTATTGCTGAGCAAGGACAACACGGAAACATGTCGAAAAGGTTAACTTTAACCACAAAACCAGATCTGCCGACCTGTAACGTTACACTCTCACTCAAAGGATGGACAATCTGACAGGATTGTTACTATGAGGTGGATCACATCTAACGTGTAAAGTCTAGTCATGATGAAGATGTATATACATTTCAATTTCTGCAGGCAACTACATCAAAACCTCAAATAAAACTCCAGAAAGGTGTACAATATGGGACCTTTAAGGGAGTTAGGGAAGTGGTGTTGTATTTTTTTTTCTCTGTTTTATTTTGGTTAGAGAATTTAAAGGGTATACTAAATTTAGTTATTTTTGTTTGTTATTTTGGCCTTGTCCACTCCTAAATTTGTCCCCTTTGTTATCATTTTCATTATAAGTTTGTTAATAAATCTATTCTTTGTTTGATAATATCTTGGGAGTGAGCGCACGTTTCATTTATGCTATGACTGGCCCTAGACGGTCGTAACATAAATTGGGGGCTCGTCCACCAGTTCAAGCTTTCTCCGGTTTGAACAATCAAATTCAATATACTGTAAACAAATGGACTATTCGATCTAATGAAATTTGCCTTGTTTCTTATCATTTTCCTTGGGGATTTTACTTTAAGGGGAGGAGATTTTGGCAGAGGTTTTGAGATGTCTTCTAAATTTGATTTGGAGACTGTGAAAGTTCAAAGTCTTTGAAGGTGTGTTGACCACTGTTGGGGAATGTTACTTTTAAAAGTAATGTATTTGTATGAATTTTATGGAAAGTAATGCATTACATCAAATGTAGCGTAAGTTCTGACAGGTCACGTTAGCCAAGCTCGCATCAGCTTATCCACATCTACCTATAGGGATACGACACCTACCACAGCATCCATATATAATGTCCTTCATTATTATCAGCAGCTTTCGCGTTGCTCAGTAGCTAATTAGCCCCTCCATCCCCAACTCCTCCTCTTGTCCAGTCAGGATTCGGCCTTCTGATTCCCCTTTGAATCAGACTAATTTCTAAAATGTGTACATTAAAGGGATAGTTCACCCAAAAATGAAAATTTATGTTTATCTGCTTACCCCCAGGGCATCCAAGATGTAGGTGACTTTGTTTCTTCAGTAGAACACATTTGATGATTTTTAACACAAACCCGCACGGCTTCCGGTGCGTGAGGTGTGTACGCGCTCTGGCGTAGTTTACATTAATGGGTGTGTTGTTAATGGGTGTGTTGTCGCGGGAGGAGCAAACGACAGACACAGTTTATTAACAGAAAATAAACAAAGTGTCCAGAAAAAAAGTGAATCAAGTGTCCAAAATAAACAGGGGATCTGGTGTCCCTGTTGTGCTGCGGGGTTCGTGAAGGGAAGGGCAGTAGTCAGGAAGGAAGGAAGGGTCCAGGTAAGGGGCGGAGTCCGGCGGCCCCACGCGCTCCCCTCTCCGGTCCCGGGCGCGAGGGGCGGCGGCTTCTATCAGCGGCTTCGT
>NW_015555734.1:1069927-1085350 GCF_001515605.1 Sinocyclocheilus anshuiensis | reverse complement strand
CTTGGATGCCCTGGGGGTAAGCAGATAAACATAAAATTTTCATTTTTGGGTGAACTATCCCTTTAAATTTTTGAACATTAATGATTGGTTCTGTTCTGTTTACCCTGGGGGATTATTGCTGCTCTCCCTGCTCTCATCCATGCTAGGCTACATGGATGCGCAGGGAGTTCTTGCCCAGAACAGAACCATACCGCCAATCCAAACTGTATGCTAATTGTCAATCATCTTTGACGATAGTGGTCCTGACAGAAATTACTTTTACATTACTTTTTGTCACCTTAGCTGGGCTTGCTTATTTATTTTTAATAACAAAAAACCCAAAAGTTACATTTTTGGCAACTGTAAAGGCCCTTTCACACCAAAAGTGAAATTAATAAGCCTTAGCCTGAAAGAAGTCCCTCAGCCTCTGCACCTCACTCACAATTTCTCTCAACAAAGGGACAGGAGAGGTGTCAGCGACTAATTGGGAAAACTTGCATTACTCATTTGAAAAAGTAACTCTCGTAAATTTAAAAGTAATGTGTTACTTTACTAGTTACTTAAAAAAGTAATCTGATTATGGAACTCAAATTACTTGTAATGTGTTACCCCAGCACTGGTAGTGACTCAATTTTTAGTTACATAAAGCTGCATTTTATCTAAAGATCAGTTTTATTCTGAATATTCAAGCAAGCCCATCCTCATTTTATGCCAGCTGCTCTGTAAGACCAGCTACATTCATCTGGGTTTCCAGCTCTGCAAAGATTTTCAAATCAAAACAGCCACTAGGAGCTGCTCATCAGACCTCACATCACCAACCAGAGCAGACAGACAGCTTCACATGTGGGCTTTCAAAACCAACTTGAATACAGTCTTGTGATCCTTCCTTTGTTCTTACCTGAGCGAAACTTATTGCGTATGAGCAGTGACCTCTCAGACGCCAGCAAGGTCATAATGGAGAGACAGGAGGGGAAGAAGGGGTGGGGGCTTTAAAGATACGTCTTCCTCCTGCAGGGCAGATACTTATGATGATTTCTTACGCCCTTTCCTCTCCCTGAAGAAACAGAAAGCAAAGGATAGTCACAGCAGGCCTGAACGTATCCTAGTTGCCATCAAGAGAGCGAGGGAAAAACACAGGAACACAAGCAACTGGTGTAGTCTGTGTATGACTGACAGAAACAGGAGGAATCAGAAGATAACACTATTCTGCTATTCTAAGAGACAGTAAACAGCATCACTTCATAAAACACAACAGATGTCCTTCTTTCTATGTAATAAATATTGACAAGAGCTTTCTAGCTTCAAAACGGAAGCAAAAGCACCATAAAAGTGGTCCATACAACTTGCGCACTGCATTCCAAGCCTTCTGAAGCAATATGTTTTTTACAGTTTAAGCAAGAAACAGAACGTTTTTGAAGTTGTTATTCAAGAAAATGATATCCACCCTAGCAGTCCATGGCACGTTTATGAAAGAAGTACAGATTTGTAAACAAATCATTCTTTTGAGCCAGATTAATTCACAATGATATTTTCATGAATGAGAGTTCAACTGATTTGCAGCGATTAACATCTCAGTGGATTGAATAGTGGCCCTTTTCAGTCAGTTCCTCAAACAAAGCTATCATATGGCTTCAGAAGACTTGAAATATAGTGCAAAGGACATATGCAACACTTCTGTGGAGCTTTCAGACCTTTTTTTGAAGTTTTAAAGGGTTAGTTCACCCAAAAATGAAAATTCTCCCTCATGACTCCCTCATGACCCAAATGCACAAGAGTTCACCTAATTCATATACGGATTACATTTACAGTGCCTTTATGAGCCCTTTAAAGCTTCAATCACTGTTCACTTAAAGAAAGAGTGACTAGTACATTAAAAATACAATTTCTCTTTTAGTGTTCCACAGAAGAAAGTAAGTCATACAGGTTTGAACGACATGAGGGTGAGTAGATAATGACAGAGTTTTCATTTTTGGATGAACTGTCTTTTTAAACTATTCCAATGGGAGGGATTTTTGCTCAACTAGCCAAGGATAAAATGACCTGTTGGAGCAGATGAGAGTGAGTGCATGTACAGAGGCTTGAGTTACAGAAATAATTGGTTTTATTTATGTGCCCTAGAGCTGGATTTCAAGTTTATTTTTTCACTGTACATCTCTCTTCAGTGATAATCAGAACTGCACTACCCACTGACTTCAAGTACTGAAGCAATAAATTGGCCTTAGATGAAGATCACAAAAACTTCTAGTCTTTACAGACACAAGCACCCAGATGCCTTCACAAAAGAACATATATATTCACAAATAAATGTATAAACACAATAGGATGAATGGAAATGAATACTCACAGTCAGACTGAACTCCCCCGAGTTTTGTCAGAGTGGCGTTGAACAGATATTAAAAGTGGAGAGAGAGAGATTCTTGTTATTGAGGTGGAGAACAAGGGCAGAACTTGAGGCACGTTAAATCGAGGCAATGCTCAATGACAAGGTTGTTCCTTATCTTCTTTTTCGCCTGTTTGTTCATTCCCTTCCACAGGTACATCTAGGGAGAAAAGGGCCCTCTGTTTCTTCCTCTTTTCTTCCACGCAGAATTCACCCTGTTCACCTCGTTCTCTCTCTCTCTCTACCCCCACACCGAGGGGTTGAGCCAACTGTGTTGGGCTATCAAAAGAGCACCCTGACGCTCTGCCCCTGCCCCCTCAAAACCCTCTCACACACACACACACACACACACGCACATGTCTGCTGATAGATTCATTGGGGGTTGACACTACTGGGTGGGTAACTTGCGGCATTCCCTATCTCCTCTTTCTCTCACAAGGGGTGACAAGGCTAGACCTTCCTCCACAGGAATACAAAGGAGCTTGTAAAAGCTGGTGACCTTCAGCGGCACATTATATACTGTATAAAAGCTACAAAGAGATGTAGAATGCTGCTGGATCAGAAAGAGATGGGGAGAAAGGAACTGTGGTTCACTGCCTTCAATTTTAAATTTTTACTTTATTTTTTTATTAAGTCTTTTATTGGGAAGGCTTTTTGAATTGTGTTTGAAATGCGTTTATTTTATTAAGGTGAGGGACAGAATGCATTAGCACAGAACAGAAAATATTTCCTAGGTATTCATGAAAAAAATAAATATATAATGTTGGCAGGGATGCAGACATGAGGTCTTAAAGGGACAGTTAACCCAAAAATTTAAATTCTGTCATTCTCTCACTCTTATGTCATTCCAAATCTTTATGATTTTCTTCTTATTTTTTTAAGATATTTCAAAAAATTTGCTTTTTGTTCATAATGAAAGTCAGTGGGATCCAGTGTTGTTTGAACCCCAATGTTCTTCAAAATATGTTCCACAGAAGAAACCAACAGGGTTGGAACAACATGAAGGTGAGTAAATAATTATACAATTTAAATTTTTGAATGAACTATCCATTTAAAGGTTTTCACTGTCTTGTCATCCCTACTCACCTCAATTAGCTTGTGTCATTTTGTGTCACAGCATGAGAAGCTTAACTGAAACAACACATTCTATACATTCTAATGACACCATGTGTCTCATTGGCTTTGATAGGTACAAGAAAGAATGTCAAAATGACGAATATCTGTGCACACAAGGTGGGAACCTCTATTTCATCTCATGCCATTCCTCAGGCAATACACGTTCATATGCCGAAAATAGGTTAAAACTGCTAATCCTGTCAAAACTATAATCACAAAATGATTCTGTTGTCATAATTATAGAAAAACGCACATTGAATGAATACTAAACTTTACAAAAGCAGCGCAAATAGGTTAGTGGTTCTCAGCAGATTTCACTTCAGGACCCTTTTTTTCCACCAATGGACATCAAATACACATTATCAGAATTGTGTATTGTACAAATGTAAACAGGGATATGCTTAAAAAACATTAACATTTATTAACAATCGGCAATGTACATGACTTAGGCTGAATAGGCTTTTTAAAAATGTGTCAAATATTGTATTAGCAGTAGGAATATTACCAAGCTAACTATATACATGATCATACAGTTAAGTTGCATTTTATAATTTTTGTTCATTAGAACAACTTATTGTGTGACCCATGTTTGAGTCACGACCCATCAGTTGAGAACCACTGTAGGCCCTACTAGAGAAGAAGGGCAACTCTAAATGTTGCAAGGCTAGTTACTGTACACATTCCCATTTATTTTCAGGTTGATGAGGCCATGTATATCTTGGAGTAAGTTTGCCCTCTGGTGGCATAAATTAGTAACAACATCCTATGCTAGGTTCTGTCATACATTGTGCTTTCCAACATGTAAAAATGCTCACACACATAAATTTCCCACTTCACTACAGGTCCAGAAGTCTCTGTGATTGAACCGCTAATCATCTCCATGTACGGCAGGTCATTCAGGTCGCTCATCCAATCATGCGGCTTCTCTGGGCACTGCTAAGCAGTGGTGGAAAGAGTACTGAAAAAATATAGTCAAGTAAAAGTACCATTACCTTCCAAAAAATGTAGTGTGAGTTGAGTAGCCTAAAAGAGTAGCCTATTTAAAAGTACTCAGGAGTATTGAGTAGTGAGTACTGAGCTGTAGATTCTACCCCCTCATAATAAACGCTGTACACCTCAATTTATACATTTTAAAAACGTTGTACATTCTGTAATTCACATTATCTTGTTTGTCATAAAGAATGAAGAATATCTATCAGTTTTAATTTTGACTGCCAACTCTTTAAAATACATCAAAACCGCACGGAAACAGTAGGCTATTCAGTTGAAGAAAAGATGAAAGTTATTCTCAGTACAGTTTAACTTGAAAATTGTTTATGCACTTGCTAAATGAAGGAGGATTGTATAAGATGGATTTTAAAAAACGTTTATTAACGAGCTGCAGTTTTATTACATCACACGCTGGCACATATGCAGTATATTAACGCCACAGGTCATCAATAAGGTGTAGATTGGTCCTCAATTTGTGTTTCCAACACTTTTTCACAGCGTGTATCACACGCTCAAACTCATCAAAAGTCAACAAGTGAGTTAAAAATAACTCTGCCTCCAGTTATTTAGTTAGGTTTGGAAAATTATAAATTTTCGTAAGAAATTGTGAAAACACTTGTCTCACTTGTTGATTTGGTTGATTTTTTCGGTTTACAATTCTAATGTTAATGTGGTATAACTGTGACATATACATGTTTTGTAATTTGAATGTAAATTAAATTAAATTAAGTTGTTTCGTTGCTTTCTCTGTCTTCAACCCCAACATCTGAGCTTTTCTTGGCCGTGTAGATAGGCAAGCATATATACAAATCATTTAGTAAGCAGAAATCCGAAATGTACCTTAACATGTTAATTAGAGGAAGTTAGAGTTAACACGTTTGGGAATATTTCGAAGAAAAAGAAAAAGTAAATAAATAAAACATAAGCCTATATCAGTTATACAGTGCTATCATGGCTGCTGTGTGTCACATGACACAGTACAGTTTACAAAATATCAATCGGTTCCCCATCTACTGTAGCCTAAGTTTTCGCTGCGTTCACTCTTCTTTTTTAATAAATCTGCAAAAATGTCAACAATTCTGTGTTTTTCTGTCAATATGGGGTGCTGTGTGTACATTAATGAGGAAAAAAAATTAACTTAAATGATTTTAGCAAGTGGCTGCAATATAACAGAGTGAAAAATTTAAGGGGGTCTGAATACTTTCCGTACCCACTGTATATATAATAAGTCCACAGATTTATGATAATCTATGATATAAACTACAATATATAGTTAAAACGTAAGAATTCATTTAAACTTTGATTTCATATACGGTTTGTAGATGCCCAAGCTGCCGACGAGTCAGGTATGTTTTCGCCGGTCCTGATATGAGAGTTGCCCGCATCAATATGGCGGCGACGTTGACATGCGGTCGAGCGGCCAATGAGGCATCTAGGTATTTATTATGTCTATGTGCATGATGCCCCTGCCTATTACTATCTATCCAATCACGTTGATGGATAAAAATACAATTAAAATAAGCATGTAACGACCACAAACGGAGGAAAATAGCGGAGTAAAAGTACCGATACATCACTTAAAATGTACTCAAGTAAAAGGTAAAGTACACAATTTTTAAGCTACTCAAAAAAATACAATTACCGATAAAAACTACTTAATTACTCTAACGTGAGTATTTGTAATTCGTTACTTCACACCTCTGCTGCTAAGCTAACAAAACTCAACTGCAGATCTCCTTACCCACTGTGCCTCAGAAACCCATCTGCATCTCAGAAAACATCCATGCCCAGTATAATAAAAACACTATTCCCTAAGCATTTCATAACCACACTAAAGTAAGCCTCTTCTTGCCAACAAACCATCTGCCAAATGTCCAACATTTTATTTTCTATCAATTCTTTCACATTATACTGCCTGAGAATTCATTTCAAGAAACTGTAGCAGGTTTACACTGAGACTGATTATTTTGCACATGACAAGTACCAACCATTAATGTGGCAAGCACAGTCTCACAGAAAAGAGCAAGTCTCCAACATTTCTTAGTTTTTCTCTTTCTCGCTCACACACACACACACACACACACACACACACACACACATTCATACTCAACACTTATAGACACCTGCTGTCAGCTTGATTGTGGGAGCCACTCTCCTTGATGCTGCCAAATTGAACAGCGACCCTCTGAGCACATCTGAGCTGTCACTCAGACATACACAGACACCCCCGTCTAGCACAGCTTGTAAGGTTAAAGGAGGCAAAGCTCATCCATAGATAAGCACTTTAAAACTGTATTATCATTACTATATGAACCATTATTATTAAGCATTTCATTCATTTGAATTGTTAGTGTAACATTGAATGAATTAATGAATTACAGTCTATATTAGACAGTCTATTTATTTCAGGCCTATTTTATTTATTTCAGTATATTGTGTATACACAAATATAGACTAAATTATATATAGAATGAATGATGTTCTTTCATTCACACACACACTGTTACACTTTTCACAATAGTTTTAACTTAAAATAAAGAAAATAAAAAATAAAAAGATTGATGGCTTGGAAGCATTTGAATTTGATTCATTTTATTCAAAATCCTGTGACAGGTTACAGAAATTAGTCTGTTTAAATATCTGCAGTCTTGTTTTTAAATTGTGTATTAAATATATAAGTGTTCTGTGACAGCACGCCATTTCAAATATATACATTTCCACCATAAATAAATAGTTCTCACTGGTGTGAGATTGTTAAGTTAGTTAAAACACACTCCAAGCATTCATCATTAAAATGAAAGAAGGAATTGATTTTTTTTTAATATATATGTGTTAAATCTAGTGTGAAATGAGCTTACTAAAAACACTAAACCAATCTGTATATGAATGAAGTAATATGTAAACAACTAAGCAAACCAAATTTAGTGATATCGTTCAGCAGCTGGACATACTTCCACTGCATGCAGAATATGTGCTAAAGCAAAGTTAAGTAAGCATGAGAACCACTGGAAAACAGAAGGGCTTGACAAGCTTTAATTAGTGTGTGCAAATATTCAGATTCTTAATCAAATCTGAAATTTAACCAAAAGAACTTTAGATTAGCCCAAGGTGTCCAGTCCATGCATGATGTTTGGTTATTTACATAGCAAGTAAAGAGAATTAATCAGCAGGGCCTAAACCTTTTTTCAAGCCAGGTTTTTTTTCAAGCTACATAACTTCAAAAGAAGAACAACACACGGCGGGCTAGAGTGAGCGGAGGCCAGCTTGAGTGAGCAGAGGTTGAGAACGGCACAGCACGGCCGGCGAGCTTGCAGCAACCGCATATGACGACCCCGGGCTGGACTCCGCTTCGTCCACGGTGAAAGCCGATCCGGCAACTCACAGCGCGAAGTTGATGTATTTCTGCAGTGACCAGCACGGATCAGCTCTAGGCATGACGAAGCAGATATCGTCCTCTTTTGGAAGGCCAAACAAAGTCGTTTCGCTTTCACAACGAAACACACAGCGTCTTCACGACATGGAGGTCGGCGGCAACAACAATACTACAGCGAGAATAAAAGTTACGCCTTCTTTCTTTGCGTGAACATTTGGGCGGCGTTATGCAAATCTTCCCACATCGTGATGTAGACGTGCGGGCGTGTTAGAATGAGCCGTTTTAGGTAGGCGTGGTTGACTCTTAACTTTTATAAAGAATATCTCTTTGGATTTGAGACTTTAGTCTTTGCAACTTTACAGATCTTCTTTATGCACCAAGAGCTTGTAACACTCCAAAGAGAAAGGAAAAATTGAAATCGCATCATATGACCCCTTTAAGAAACTAATAAATTAGACCAATTTGAATTGTGCAAGATCACCAGACAATTGTATCACTGTACCTATGACAGTAAAAACTTATTTTAAGTAATTAATTTATATCAAAAAAATACGTATGTGCAGATTAACTTGAACTTCTAATTCAAACACTCTGCAATGATTTGTAACAGCTGTCTGACAAGCGATCAAGAGAAGTAAAACCTTCTTTGTCCAGATAAAAGCATCATTTCACACTAATAAATTGACGGCCCTTGAAGAAGGCAAGGGGTTTATATACCAAATAGTTCAAGTTCAATATTAAAAAATAACAAAGCAGAGCATTTAAAAGAAAAATATGAAGGTGAATATACTACTCCCTTTTGTAAAAAAAAAATAAAAAATAGCCAAGAGGAAGAAACCTAAATGAACACAGAGCAAGATTTTTTATAATGCACAATATCTGAACATGTTCGGAAATATAAAAGCTGAGTCAAGAGAAGGCCCAGATGAGCAGTTTTTTTTCTTTCTTCTTCTGCATTTTGGAGGGAATCTGGAGCATTTTACAGAACAGATGCAAACAAGACAATGTGTTAACCTGAACACTCCATAACCAGATGATAAAGAATGGCAATAAAAACAACAGAAAACAAAGGTGTAAATGACAATAATGAATATGCCAGGTCAGAAGATTTGTACAATGCAACAGTAGCCCCTCACTGCAGAACAAAAGATCCAGAAGGCATGGTTGGATCCACATCTAGGGGGTGGAGATTGGTAGGTTTAGGGGTGGAGACGGGTAGGTTTAGGTATATGTAAGGTGAGAGGAGTTGGATCTGGATCCAACCACGCCCCTGGATCTTGTGTTCTGCAGTGAGGACCATCTCCAATGCAAGTTTGAAAGAGATTGAAAAGGACACAACTCAATACTGACCTCTGCAGGTCAGGTGGAGTATTACAATGAAAGGATTGAAAGACATGTAGAACTTTGAGAATGAGGTATGTTCCAATTCTGTGGAAATCTGCTGAGTTTTGTGGCTGCGAATTTCGTGTGGTCAAGTCATTAGTGGGCCTAGAGTTATAGAGATATACTGATGCACTAATCTAGGCAATTACTTGACTTCAAGAGATCATAATATAAAATTATAAATAACAATAATGAGCCTCTTAGTCTTTTACAGTAACTACATCACACCCTTGAAGAAAGATGCTGTATATTCGAAAAACTGAAATGAGAACAATAAATAAGTAGCAAATAAGTGTAATTCAAAGTTATTCTAGGTAAAGAATTAAAACCAATGTATTTCACCAAGAGATCTAACTCAATAACTGAAGCTTATTAGAAAGAATCTGAACTTGAATATTGCCGAGTTCAGTCATCACCAGTAAAGGTCTTGAGAATTAACTGAATGAAATATAGGCAATAATATGAAACTAATGAGAAATAAGGAATTATTATATCAATACAAAATAAATTATATGTATTTACAACTTTGCTTATCTTTTTAAAACTTGAAAAAGAAAGAAAATCTATTTGTTCATGCCCTCATGTAGTTCATTCTCCCCCTGTGTCACTGTCGGACTCCATTTCAGGAACTGTTGAACTGTACCACTCGGCATTCTCTTCTGGCTCTCCTTGTATACCAGCAAGGAAAATCCCTCCACTTTCTGGCTTTGCCTTCATGTCCATCACCTCCAGCTGCTGGCCCTGGTGTTTGCGCTTCATGTGACGTCGCAGCGTGTTGCGCTCTGCAAAACGCATGTGGCATATTAAGCACTGAAAGGGTTTCTCACCGGTGTGTACTCTCTGGTGCCTCATTAGTTCCCCTGATTCACGAAAACGCCTTGGGCAAAGCTGGCACACAAAGTTTCTCTGACCTGTATGGATGTGTTTGTGTCGCTCAAGATGGCTTGATCTTTTGAATGCCTTGCCACAAAGGTGACATACATGGGGTTTGCTTTGGGAGTGTGTGATGGAATGGCGCTCAAGGTCTGAAAGATAGTAGAAGATACGCGGACAATACTGACAGTAAAGAATGCGATGAGGGCCTAATGCTTGGTTCTTTGGGTCATTGATTGGAATTACAGGTGATTCAGAACGAATGGGTGAGGTGGAAGAGGTGGTATCTACTGAGTCTGTTTGGTCTACCGAGGTAGACTCAGTCTCACCATCACAGTTTACCTCTGTCTCATTATTTTTACTTTCATGGACTGTGGCAGAGGAATCCAGCTTGGTGGCTTCAGAACATGAGGAAGGAGTAGTGACCGAATGCGTCTCAGGCTGGTTTTCTTGTTTCTTCTCCACAGACACAGCCAATCTGAGAAGGGCCTCCCGAAAGGAAGTGGGCACAGGTGTGTCAGAGTAGGCATCAGTGCTGAATTGCTTGGTTGGACTAGTAGAGGTCACTGTGGAAGTGCTAGAGGAAGCAGTTGATGAGGTAGGGCTAGCAGGAAGTTTAGAAGGGTTATTCAGTCCTGAGATGTCTGTAGCTGTGTCAGAGGAAATCGTGCTGAGGCTGAGAAGTGACGGATGTGAACTTAATGTAGATCCCAAATCAAGTGGACAAGTAGCCAAGGGAAGTGCAACAGTTGAAGAGGAGGAAATCTGAGATAATTGCCCAGGCGAGGACGAACTCTGAGTTGAGGACACCTGAGGATATGACAAAACTAGGAACATGGGGGAGGACTGAGTGTTCTGACTAAGAGGAACCGGTAAGGAAAAGGTAATTAGCCCTGGGTTACCTTTAGAGGCTGGTGAGGAAAGAGACTGAAGCTGAGATGGAGGAAGAAGAAGAATGGGGGTGTTTGACCCTGTAGTATTAGCCACAATCTGAATGGGAACTGATGCCAAGTCAGACATGGCAGGTATGATGGGGGGTTTAGCATGAGCTACAGAACTGTAAAAAGATTTTGGCTCCAGGTTTGGGGCAACTTGTGAGGTTTCCACTGAGACATGACCTATAGACATATTTGGACATAGTGAATTGGGTAGTGTCTGTAGTCTGGAGTCTGCAATATCCTGTGTATCAGCAATGGAAGAGGGCTCATCTTCAGCTTGCCTTGCACTTAGAGCTGTTTGTTCAGAGAGTCCCTCCATGTGTTGTATATTATCAATTTGTGGGACTTTCTGTCCATCTGCGGTGAGTGTGTAAGGAATGCCCTGGTCATCTATAAGTAGTGTATCCATTGGATCTGGGGTTATGATGTTGGGGTATGATGCAGTTGGCATGGCTTCAAGCGAAGAGGAGGACAGATGTCCATCCCAATGCTGTGGCAGACATGTATGAGCGTCACTTACTGATGCAATCCAGCTAATTTCATTATCATCCTCCTGCTCCACTTCTACATGTTGAGGCTCATCCTCAATTTCATCAACTTCCATATGAAGTGAACCTTCATATTCAGGGTCTACAACCCATTCACACTTCCTCTCCTTATTTCGGTCTTTCTTTTTTGGTAGGCTTAAATCTAATACCATGTCTTCTTCACATTGTACCAAAGAACTTGTCACTGCCATGTTCCTTCCAATATCAAGTCTCTCCTCTCTTACATTACATAAAATTTGTGTTTTATTGTCTTCAATGCAGTCTTTACTATATTCTAATCTTTCTTTGTTTGCATTTATTTCCATCCCAGGTTTACTCCCTCTTACATGAGCTATATCAACAACCTGTGTTTTATTCTCAATACACAACTCCTTGCTTGTTTGATTGCCTCCACCAGGTGATGGTAGTTTGTCATTATGGAAACTTATATTTAAAATAGATTGTTGTTGAACCTTAATCTCTAGTAAATCATTGGTTGAGATGTTAGCAATGTTTGTAGCTTTGGTTGTTACCTCACAAGCTTCTGTCCTAGCATTATCAGACTCCATCTTGGGTATCAGCTGCATGTTTGTTGGTAGACTCCTTGTGTTCTCATCAAAAGTAACTAATTTATATTCAACAGTCTTTTTTTCAAGTAGACTCATCTGGTCTGTGTCTGATTCATTTTTTGGCGAGTTCTGCTTACTGTAATCCTTTACAACTTCTGCCTGATCTTGTGGTGGAACAAGAAACACATCTGGGGTCACATTGTCTTTAGATTCAGTCCTCAATGAGAGTCCCTCATCTGATAACTCACCCTCCTGACCCACAGACATTTGGCTATCTTTGGTGGCAGTAAGATCAGTCCACTTAATATGTGGAATGGTCTCACCTATCCTGTCCAATGTTTGTTGTTTGCGCATTGCAACTTCTGTACATTCAGCAGTAGAGAAGAAATCATATTATTCAGTACTCATGGAGTGAGTAAGTCAGTTCATTATAACCTGAGAGAACACTGAAATATTGCCTGACAGTGCCACACAATCTTGCATAATCCATGTAATGGCACCATTGCCAGTTCCTTTCCCATCTGATGTAACTGCTGATTTTCACCCATGTCTCTGCCAGTGCCATCAGTCAGGACCTTCTACTCATCTAAGGCATCAATCTAAAACAAACAAACAAACAAAAAACATAAGACAAAAACAAGATTCTACATTCTGTAAAAGAAATAACAGAACTCAAGTTATAAAGACAAATCTCAAATGATCTATTGTTTAAGGTAACAATCCTTTATAAAACATTAATGCCGTCAAAATGAACAAATTAACTGCAACTTTTACTAAAAATCACCTTTTTGACATTCCAGTCACTTTGTATACTCTTAATAAATTATTACTAACATTTAATACTAAATTTAATAATTATCCAATATTTAATACTGCCACATTCTTTGTTATATTGTTATAGGAGTGTATTTACATATACAAAGACAGTATCATATAGTACATAAAAATGGTTGCCGAGGAAGTTTAGATTTTTTTTTTTTTTAAATTGTACAATAATTTGTTAATTTTCTGAACTAAGGGGTTTGTTTTGTTCACAAGCATTTATGAATTATTCATTTTCACAAGCATAACAAACGGAATCATAACAGATACTGCAGTTAAACACAACAGACAGAGGAGGCAATATAGAGTGCCTTGATTTAAAAAATGTGTACTTATATTTCATCTAGGGATCAGCACTAATAATGTAATAGTAATATAAAAATAATAAAGTCATTTGCATCTTTGTTAACAACATGATTACATTTCAGGTTATTTTCATTTAATATTGATGACTACCAAAAACATACATTCAACAGTAGGATCTGATGACATCCATGAGCAACTCCTCACAGAAAAAAAAGAAAATACAAGAACACAACCTTTTTGATAGGTTATTATTTTAAAAGCCTGTTTATTACCTGCATACATACTGTCAGAAGCACTATAAAAAAAATAAAATTGTACACTATTGACCATAGAGAATTTAACAATTTATTAATTTCTCAGGCTCATTCTGAGAACAAATACTGTCATTATCAACTTTCTCTAGATGCGTTGTTATGGTCCGATAGGTCAACAAAACTTCTCTTGATATCTTTTGAAACCTTAGAACACACTTCAGAGGAGTCTGGCGGATACTGTTGGCAGATCACATTTTAGCAGTTGTTTTCATTTGTATCAGAAAGTATAACCTCTATATGTTAACAATCTAAATTTAACAGCATTTATCATATAACGCTTTTGACAATAAGTCAAAACAATAGAACATTTTATATTTTCAAAACAGCAATATTATATTTTTATTATGGCATACTACTTTTTCATAAACAGTATATTTAAACCAAGAAACCCACCAGTACTTTTTGTATGAATACCACAATATGACTGCAATTTATAAAAGATATTAGATTTTGTTGCATAAACACAATCTAATTGTGTTTAGAAGTTAGGAAGTTCTCACATTTAACAATATAAAAAAACACTAAAAACAGACCAATTCTTTGTAAATTAAAAGCTTGATAGGATGCCAACTCAAATCAATAGGCTACTTAATCACGGTACCAAGGAAGATTTTTTACAATTCTGACCTTTTTACAATATTTCCAAAAGTACACAAATGCCACGCAGTTAGTCAGAATGCAACGCAATGAGCTTGAGCTGCGCGCTGTCATGGTAGCAGGTCCACTCCTCCTTCCCGTGGTTTTCATCACAAATTAACTGTCAACGCGCATGGCTCAAGGTTTGACACCAATGCCTTTGTCCGTACATTCAGCCATGCAGCACTGTGGGAGAGTTAGAGATCAACACGGGGACATTCGACGCCATTACGCGCCGGAGGTCCGTTTAAAGAAGACAAATATAAAACCAAACATCGCGTTTGATGTCTGTGGGGTCCAGACTGCGAGTCGAACCCGTGCCATTACATGACCAAAAGTATCTGTCTGAAGGATATACCCTCCCCATAACCTGTGTATTACAAATACACTTTAATTATTCACATATTTTGGTCAAAACACTGACTGCGCTCGAACCTGCGACCAGCCATTTTATGCGTACCGAGGGTTCGAGCCGGTGACAGCGCTCAGACACACTGCTGCCTTGGAAACCTTATTTCAAACTTTCTAAGACAACCTACGCTCTTTAACTGCTACTCACAAGAATGCAAATTTCTTCTCAAAAGCTTACACCCATTCGCACACATTGCTTCTTTATAACTGAAATGTTGAATACGAAACTGTTCTCACCCCACGAGTCAGCTCGCGCAGGCACTGACTGGCCCGACCCTGAGATACTTCCGGAAGACCAAATATGAATGAATGACTGGGCGGAGAGGTTGAGCGCGAGCGAAAGGGGAGGGGGGATGTCGTGGTGTTGCAGTTTTCTACGTCCGACCTGGACACGCTTTAGCACTGAGATTTTGGAGCATAACTTCAGTTGTGGTGTAGCCAATATGTTCACATTATTTTCATGATAATTAACGCATTTAGTAATATGTACATTAAATTGTGGCACGTCATTCAATATAAACAATTATTTATAATGTGACAATTATATCATTGTTAATTTTAGAATATGTTCATTACTGTATTAAGATTTATACATTTTAGTAATGCAAACGACAGGGGACATTTACATTTCTTAATTTTCTTGAAGTAAAATATATTGTATTTTATAGTATATTGTAGCCAATTTTTAGGTTTGGAGATGGAATACAGCCAGGGCCGTTTCTAGGCATAGGCGAGCTAGGCGGTCGCCTAGGGCGCCACCAGCTGAAGGGGCGCCAATGAGCGCGCGTACTGGCACTTTTAGCAGG
>NW_015555734.1:1048284-1069817 GCF_001515605.1 Sinocyclocheilus anshuiensis | reverse complement strand
TTAACGCGTTAGCGAGTAGCAAATGATTAAGTAGCTGCATTGGTTACTTTTATGCCACTGATAAAGCTTTTATATGTAAAAGGGGTTTTATAGGTTTGACTGAAATAATAATGCAATAACTGACACTTTAAATCAATGTTTCAAGAAACAACAAAAAAATTTAACAAAAAACAGATAAAGACAACAAAGTAGCCATTGATAATATCTAAACAATATGTAGTAGTATAGTATATAGTATCCAAATCAAAATGTAATAAAATTAATTTATGTGTGATTTATGTGTAAATTATGTGCAATGTCTTAGCCACTAGGGATTGTTACATAGGGCTATACAGGCATCTAGTGGCAACACAATGATATTACAGATACTAAATTGTGCAAAATGTTTATCTTAGTCAATTTACAAATAATGCATTCAGATTTGTGGAACTCAATGCACTGAATCTCCACAAATTAGTGTCGTTACTATGACAACCAATTTGAATGTGACAAGCAACTGATGTCTGAAAATAATTATATATATATATATCTATATATAATAGGGATTTCGCCTAGGGCGTCAAATTGGCTAGAAATGGCCCTGAATACAGCACTCAAACAATTCTTTGTACGCTACAGAAATCGTTTATACAGACTAACCAGGTAAAATAAAATCATTGTCGTTAATGACAACAAACATTCCAGATTCTTTATTGAAGAATCATGATATTACAAGAGGAAAATACATTCAAAGATGATTCACTGTGAAGTTCACACAATGCAAAACTGAATCCGTATGACAGCAATAATTCAGCAAGGCTTTTATGCTATAATATTCCCAAGTAGACTCTATTCTTTATGTAATCCAATCAAGCAGTCCAGTCAAAGATCAGTTAACTCTAAACGCACCTGCTTTTGAAATAGTCAAATTAGAGAGATATCAGACATGGCATGATTTCAGAGTTCACCTTTAGCCTGTGCATTCATGGTTGTGGGTTTGACAAACATATTAGCCAAAATAAACAAAGAAATAAAATATTATAACAAGATAAACACCAATGCTGCCTCAAAAATCACTTTCTTTTACACTTTGTATGACAACAAAACACAAGAAAAGAGAGCAGCTTATGGAAACCAAGACCTCAAGCAAGTATGAGGATGTTTATCAGATATGACAACAACTTCTGTTTAAGGTAACTTTGTCAATGCAACATACAACACAGAAAAGAGAAGAGTTAAGTGAGGCATAACTGTGAGATCCTACTAGGATCCGGTCCAAAAAAAATTTAGTTGGCACATTAATAAGGCAATTTATGTTGATCCAGACTCCAGGTCATGGTGTCAGATTGAAGAGAGAGAGCTGTGTGTGCCAACATGCAAAATGTGTTGTCAAATTTTGATGAGCTTACTGAAGGTCAGCAGGATCACATGGATTAATCTCTGAAACCAGACGATGAGGAAAGAGCTTGAACTGCAGCCAGGTAGGGTCTAAAGAGGGAGACGAAGGTAATGCAGGGTTATTTTTAAGCGTAATGTTATTATATTATGTGCATAAATGTGGTGTGAATTATGTACCAAGATAGCAGCTAGGTTGCTTGAGCTGTCCATCCACGCAGACCTCTGTGGCAGTGAAGCTGCACAGTTTTTCTGGATGTTTACAAAAAAATTTCACATTCTCTCCATGAGCAACCACTCCATCCGTCAGATCATATGGCCAACGCTTTACTCCTCCCACGATCACCCTGCTGCGTTGAGCAGGGACTGGACAGCGGACTGATCGGAAAGACAAGGGAAGAAACGAGAATGATGCTATTTGTCATGACAAAAAGGAAAGGAGGTTTACGATTCACGGCTGGAAACCAAAACATTCCAAACCTTATATTTATACACCTTAAATTTTCAATGCAAATGTTTAAAGGGGTCATATGATGCGATTTCAAGTTTTCCTTTCTCTTTGGAGTGTTACAAGCTGATTGTGCATAGATAAGATCCCTGAAGTTGCAAAGACTAAAGTCTCAAAACCAAAGAGATATTCTTTATCAAAGTTAAGACTCTGCCACACCCCCCTAAAACGGCTCGTTCTAAAAAGCATGTCAACATATTCTGTTACACCAAATACACAAAATAATGATCTTTAAAAAAGCATCATATGACACCTTTAACACAGTCATGATGACTTAATGCCTATTGTTTTGTTGCCAGCTGTATTTACCCCGGCAGGCAGGCTCTGCACTCCATGTCCCATTAGGTAGACAAGTCACTTGATTTGGTCCATCCAACAAGAAATTATTTTTGCATAGGTAATAGATTGTACCGCCAACTTCATATTCGCCAGCTGTATTTACCCCGGCAGGCAGGCTCTGCACTCCATGTCCCATTAGGTAGACAAGTCACTTGATTTGGTCCATCCAACAAGAAATTATTTTTGCATAGGTAATAGATTGTACCGCCAACTTCATATTCAGGTCTCTGGGCGGCCACCAGATGTCCACGTTCAACTTCCTTAGGAGGAGGACAAACCACACCTGATAACATACAAATGCACACACTTATATACACATGTAAGTTACTACAGAATTAAAAATGAAACCTTAAAAACCTTATTAAGAAATAAATATAAAGGAATATTCCCAGAATCAACTGACAGCACTTGAGTAGCAAATAATTTTAATGTGTTAATGTTTTAAAAGCAGAAATATAATTCTTTTGTAAAATGCTTTGTTTTAATGTGTATTATTTGAGCTGTAAAGTTTTTACAGTCATTTAATTAATTTATTTATTTTTAACAGGGGGCTAGGTTGTCAAAGCAAAGGAGTTATAAAAATTGAATATAACTTTACCCAGAAAATGTTAATACAATATTTTCGCTAAATTCGTGTTAACATACATATTTATTTTACAACTTTTTGACTTTTGTAACAGTGAGTATTTTAATGTGTAAAAACTGGCCGTCACTTCATGTGCCTCAGGGTTACGCACATTTTAATTATAAATAAATAAATAAAAAGGAAGGACCAGTCGAAATAAATTTTTGTGGTAATCAATCTTATGCCTATATTTTGACTGAGCTTAAAAGGATAGTTTACCCAAAAATAAAATTCTGTCATCATTTACTCACCCACAAGTTGCTCCACACCTGAATGAATTTCTTTCTGCTGTTAAACACAAAAGAAGATATTATGAAGCATGTTTGGTAATGAAACAGTAGACAGTAGTCACTGACTCCGTAAGTAGCCTATGGAAAAATACTATGGAACTCAATGGCTACCGTCATCGGTTACCAACATTCTTCATATCTTCTTTTATGTTTAGCAGAAGAAATTCATACAAGTTTGGAACAACTTGAGGGATGGGTAAATGATGACAATTTTCATTTTTGGGCGAACTATCCCTTTAACTTGTACTGAATCCGGAATATGCATTTAAAACAAGCCTAGGTTGATCCAATAGGGGGCAGCATTGCCCCAGCATGTATTAGTCAAACCCGCATCGGCTTCACTAGCTCTGCACACTCACAAATTCATTTACACATAGTGCTCTATCCACCTACACACAAACCCACACAGTCTTCATTGCTCTTCTCTCTCCCGCTGTCCTCTCATTTCTCTCTCATTACTTTGTTCCATGGTGTGCAAGAGCATATAAACCGAGTTCTCTTTAGCAGTTTGGATCAACATCTTCCTCAAGCACATACTAATACACTTGCTATTTCCTTTTAGCGGGATCAATGTCTCAGTCATTTCCATGTGGAGGAGTTCATGTAGAGAGACACACACACACACACACACACACACACATACACACAGGCCTATGCATACAAATACTTACGGCGACAGATGGGGTGAGGGTATTGCCACATCTGGTTCTCATGACAGATATTCTCACTATTTCCAATCAGCACAGATCTGTATGGGAAAGAGGGTGAGGTGTGTAGATTAGCATGATAAAACTAGGTACTCTGTTCATATCAGCCACAGTTTTTTCAATTCTGTCTCACCCAGGTGCACATTGGTACTGGATGGTGGATCCAACGGTGGCATTGCCCTGCACAGAGAGCAGATCATCATCATCAGGCAAAGAACAGGACACCTCAGGCACCAGAACCGGCTCTGCTGCAAGACCTCCTCCTGGGGAGGCTGACGGAAAAATCAAAATAGCTTATTTATCTCTTGACTTGAGTATGCATTAAAATGCTTGGTTGATTTGGTAGACATCTAGTTGAAAACATGTGCAAAGTTTTTAGAATTGTACTCTTTGTATTCATGTTTCTTATTGTTTTGGAAAAAATTTTCAATTTAAAGTTTCTGAGTCAAGAGTCTGATATTGGCTCAAATGGGGGCTGACAGAAGGATTTGAGAACAATATTCAAATCCCACGTCGGACTCCGCACACCACATGGAGGAAATAAACTATTAGCTCCTATCAGGAAGGCAACAATTAACCTGTCAGACACAAGCAAATACTAAACTCAGATTGATGAGCACGCTAATGGCACCACATTAGTTCCAAAAGATGCAGCAAAAAATCTAAAATGCATCCCACTGAACAGTGTGGACTCCAGACACCACGTGGAGGACACAAACGATTAGCTTATTTCAGGAAGACAACAATTGACCTGTCAGACCCAAGCAAAGAAGTACTAAACTCAGCCACATACACCTTTAATATAGAAGTTGAACGACCAAAAGATACTGCAAAAAATCTAAAATGCATCCCACTGAACAGTGTAATGGATCAACATTGCGGCTAGAACACCAGTCACAAAACACTTTCCACTTACAAGTGTACAACTTTTGTGTAGACGCAGCACAAACATTCAAAACAGTGTCCCTGGCCCTCTGTGAACACTCCAAGAAAGGCCTGTTGGTCCCAGAGGCCACACCCACAGTTTCAATCGGTCTGGATGTGGGTACCAAACTTTCCCTCCTAACTGACTCAGTAGGTCTGGTCTGCTTGGCAGACGACAAGGTTGTGCTACTGTCAGTGAGAGAAGAATCTGAAGGCCAATGTGGAGCTACTAACAGCAGACGATGACTGGATTCACACACTCCTCCAAATCAGTGGTAACGGGGGGAAAGCATATGTATCATGCCTGGCCAATTGTGGGCTAATGCATCCAGACCCCGAGATCCTGGTTCATCCCTCAGGGAGAACCAATGAGGGCAGTGAGATTGAGACTGTCTGTGAACACGACTACCGCTGCAGTCCCACAAGTCCTCAATATCATCTGCACCACTTCTGGGTGTAGCGTCCAATCTCCGTGTGACACCCTGCCACGTGAAAGAGCATCCGCGGCATGACTGGTGGATACAATGCCTGGATGGAAAGCAGGTTGGTCTGAGCCCAGACAAGTAGTTTGCAAGCCACTTGACGTGCACTCCGTGATCTTGTGCCTCCCTGATGATTGATATAAAAAAACTGTCACCCTGTTGGCTGTGTATACCAGAACATATTTCCCCTGAGAACAGACTGAAAATGAAGAAGGATAAGAAACACTGCTGTCAACTCTAGATCATTTTTGTGCGCTGTGTGCAGCCCCCTTCCAAGTGCCATTCACTCCTCTTCAGTGCCAGACTCCACCCCATCCAAAAAGACTGGCATCTGCCCTGACGACCTCCCATCGAGCAGCTGGAGGTCCCAATGGAACTCCTCTGAGGAGAAATTGAAGTGAAGTGAAGTGACATGTGTGACATGTGACATTAGTGCTCTGCATTTAACCCATCCAAAGTGCACACACACAGCAGTGAACACACACCCGGAGCAGTGGGCAGCCATTTTTTTTGCTGCGGCGCCCGGGGAGCAGTTGGGGGTCCGGTGCCTTGCTCAAGGGCACCTCAGTCGTGGTATTGAAGGTGGGAGAGAGTGCTGTACATTCACTCCCCCCACCTACAATCCCTGCCGGTATGAGACTCGAACCCGCAACCTTTGGGTTACGAGTCCGACTCTCTAACCATTAGGCCACGACTTCCCAATTGCTTCTGCATGCCATTCCCATGAACGCAAACCGAAGGAATCGCCTGTGTTCTAGAGCGATCCGAACATAAAAATAGACATCCTTTAAATCGATCTTCACAAACCAGTCTTGTGGCATAACCGCCTGCAGCACATCTGCTGTGCACAACATCCAGAACGGAAGGAACTTTAGAAAGTGATTCAGATTTTTCAAGTCTAAGATCAGCCGAAACCTGCCATCCTTCTTGGTGACCAGAAAATAAATGGAAAAGAATCCCCCGGAGTGAACTTGAGGGTCGACTAACTTTATGGCACCCTTGCGCAGCAAAATCTGGACTTCGTGTGCAAGTGCCTCTGCCTGGCATGGATCGTGAACTCATGCCAGTATGAACAGGGGGTCAACAGCGAAACTGTATACGGTACCCTCTCGAAAGAGTAGTCAGCAGCCACTGATTTGATGTTATCGATCTCCAGCGCTCCAGGTGACTGCTGAGGAAGTCTATATGCAGGTCTCGCACCAACATCCACCAGAGGCTGTTGGAGGTGGCATGGATCCAGAAGCTGTCCCCACATGACAGGACCCCGTTTCAGAGACCGATACATGCCCGTCCAAGGCTTCCTGTGCAGCTGATCCAAAGATTCGACAGGGGACTAATGGCAGTCGTCTCAAATTGTTTCGACACACCTGGAAGATGGAGCCAACCAAACCTGCCCCTCGAGCTTGCACGAGAGTGCCTAAAGCGGTGCCACAGTGACTGGCAATAACACCCATTGCTTGTAAAGAGAGTTTAGTTAGTTCTGTCACTAATGGGTCAGAAGAAGCTTCGCTCAGAGAGGAATGTAAAGTTACAAGCATGTGCGCCAACGAATTGGAAACATGGCCAAGGCTTGCTGTAGAATTGTATTCACGGGACAGTAGCTCATCAGTGTGTCTGCACACTAAAGTGTGAAGTGCCTTATCAGGAGATACAATGAGTGCTGTCACACTAGATTCTATAGGTCAATGACCCACTATGTCTGGGTCAAAGCCAGAGTGCGAGCCAACTGATCAGGGCGTGTGGCCTTTGATGAGTTTTGTAATGCTGGCACCAATACAGATGTGTGTTGGCACTGGGGCAAGGTAAAGCATGTTCTCTGTTCGCAACATAAAAAAAAAAAACGTTCTCAGAACTTACTGTTGTCTGAGAGGGATCCAGATTGATGCGGGCAAGCATCGCTTTTAGTGTTCTTTCCAGTGATGCAACAACTGAAGATGACCCACCTGACTTCTTAGACACGGTCTCACTGCCAGAGTGATTTATCTGCAGACAAAGTGATTTATCTGCAGGCAAATTTTTTTCAGCTCCAGACATTACTGGAGTAGCTCCAAAAAGCGAATCAGAGGCAGTCACTGACATCACATCTAACTCCTGCCCTGTATGCATTGGTGGTGATGGTGTGATGGTGCGATTCAAGTTAAACTAGGGGTGCAACGGTTCTTGGTGCAACAACACGGAAATCACTCACTGCTCTTGATTGAATAACTTTTGTAACTTTAATAAAGAATAACTTTTTATTTATACAGTCAAATATGCAATGTAGTTTTTCATTTGATTACTTTATTCAATTTCTGTACCTAAAAATGTACTCGCCAATGGCGATTCAATTGCCAAGGTGTCCGTAGAGGGCTGCATAACAACACAGAAAAAAAATATTGTTGGAATCACTTTCAGAACTTGATGAATGATAAAAACATTGACAGCCAGTCTGAATCTACCCCATTTTAAAGAGCATGAGGTGATGACAAAAGATGATAAAACTGCAGCACACTTTTAAAATAAACAGAACGTTATTGTCCATTGGACACTAATACAGTAATCTTTACAGTTATCGTTCTTGGTGTGAATGGGCCTTAAGAGCAGAGATATTACAACTAAAAGCCCTCCGTTATTCAGCCTCCCTGGATTTTGGTACATGGTCGTGACAGGAATTCAAATGGATGACCCTGTGGATATTGGCCTGGAGCTTTTATCTACTGCATTAGATGAGGTAGCGTTAGTACAAATACATGGCTGGGTGAATGGACAGATGGATATGTAGGGAATGGATTCACAGGTCAACGTGTGGCTGAGCGGGTACCCAAATGATGGATGGACAGAATGTGCGGCTTCATTTTGAGTTTTATCAGAAAAAAAATCCATCTGGAACAAGCTGTTCTCACATTCCCTCTTGAGCAGTTGACTCATGCAGTTATGTATCAAATCTCTCCCCCTTTTGTGAAGATGACTGATTAATGAAGGGGGAGGAAATCACACAGTCAACATGTATACATACCAAATTTCTGTTGTACATCAATTCAGCTTTGAATGCGCTTGAACTTTGTGTGTGAATCCAGCGTATCTACATGCCTGTCTCTGCTTGTTAAATATTCCATGTCACTGATCTGCAGATAACAGAGCACTGCATGATGGTTCTCACAGACCCCAAACGCCCACACTTCTGCTCTTTTGACAGCTCATTCCTAGAAATACCTCTCATGTTACTCCAGGAAATGTGTGTGTGAATGTATGCATGTGTTACAGAGGGGGTGATACTGGGAATGCTGCAGCCTGCAGCTCTGCCGATTCACACCTCCTCTCCACAGAGCTGGAGTCTAAAGACTAAAACCCCAAAGCTCAGGCACAAGTGGTGACCCAGGTCCACAAGCTCTAAGCTTTTATTACTCATGCAACCAAAAAAAAAACATTATTATGCAGACACTGACACATATTTCTCATTTTTTCCTGCATTCATGGTCGGTAGCACTCAATATCACTACCATAATATTGCTGCTATGAAGGCATTCCCCCTGAATTGCACAATATTGACATTAACTGCATAGTTTACAAACAAGATGAGGGCAACAGGACTGATGTTTTCATGTCATGTTCCATTTTTAATGTGTATTTATGCAATATCAGATTTTTAAATGTTACAGACCCAGAGATCCCCATCTAGACTCTGAACCAACCCAAGGACCTTCAATATAGAAATCCTAAATTTTCTTGGTTACACTATAGTAATGTTCACTAATATATCAAAAAATATCACCTTCTATAATTCTCTGAGCCATTTTTATGTTTATAATCCTATTTATTTCATATATGTATCTGTTTTAGGACCACCTGCAAGACCTTCTGCAGACCTCTAGTTGAAAATATGGCCATAGTAGAACAGTTTTAGGTTTTATGGTTATTTAGGAAACAATCTATGTTCCAGTGATTTAAAGAACCCAGGAGGGCATCAGTTTTCCTCTGTTATAGTTTATACCTATACAGACCTACAATCCAATAACAAGACGTTTTTCCTGATCTCCAAAGAAACATAGAGAGTTCATATCCCTTTATAATGAAAAATGCATTTAAGTATAACAGGAGGGTTCTTTGCTAAACCTAATGTGCAACAAAAACCATTAGAGAAACTTTAAGATGTATTATATATATTCCAAAGACAGAACGATTGAGTGATAGAATAACAGATAGACAGACAGACAGAAAGACAGAAAGATAGACAAACAGACAGAAAGACAGACAGACAGACAGACAGATAGATGATAGATAGATACATAGATAGATAGATAGACAGATAGATAGATAGATAGATATAGTTCTCAAGAACTGTTACGTCCCTTTTGTTCTATTTCTGTGCTTTCTTTTGTTTTAGGATGTGTCATCTTATCTAAACAGTAAAAAGAACTGAAGAAGAAAAAACAATACATAACAGTTTAAATGTTTTCTCCTTCTTACCTGTACAAACAGGTTCATCTCCACTCCACTGCCGGTCACCTTGGCAACGGCGTATTGTAGTGTCCAGCTCATTCCGCATGGTGAACCCAGGCTTACAGCAGACCTCAAGCAGAGCGGAGAAAGAGGGTGAAGGGGAAAGGAGAGCTAAATCAAAATTTTTTCCAGGTGGGAGAGGCCATGGACACGTACGACCTGTTCACAGAGAAGAATGACATGAAAACTTTGAACATTGCCTTTAATATCATTAGTCATCTTGTTGGTTTATTTGCTTTTGAAGTTTCGTAATAGTGTGTTTAGATGCATCATGTGGTTTCTAACTCTGACCTGGGGCCACACAGCTGAGTACGCACTGGCCATCACAGAGACACTGACGTTTGTTTCCACAGTCTTTATCTTGCTGACACTTTTTTGGGCAGGTTTGTCTTCTCTCATTACCCAGTATTCTCTCTGGACACTGTTCTGTTGCATCCACTTTAAGATAAGCATGCACAGAAACATAAAAAATGTGCAGAAATGCACACATCCGTTTCACATACAAGTGGGCTGACACACATACACTACCAGTCAAAAGTTTGTAATAATTAAGATTTTTAAGATATTTTTTAAATAAATCTCGTATGGTCACCAAAGCTGCATTTATTTGATACCGTAAAAATACAATACAATTTACCATTTAAAATAATGGTTTCATATTTGAATATATTTTGCAATGTAATTTATTCCTATGATGGCAAAGCTGAATTTCCAGCAGCCATTATTGCAGTTTTCAGTGTTACATGATCCTTCTTTTAATTTGTAACAACACATCACACTATCGCTGTTTTATTTTTTAATCAAATTAATGCAGCATTGGTGAGCATACATCTTTCGAAAACATTTAAAAAATCTGAATTATTCCTAACTTTTGATCAGTAGTGTACATGCAAGCAACATCACACAGTTTATGTAATCTGTGCCATAAAATAGCAGGCTGTTAAATGTCTGGCTGTCTGTCCAAGACACTGTTCTCTGAACTGAACCAGGTGTTTAACACAATAAATCCACATAAACCAGTCAATGATAAATGTAGCCCACCCATAAACAGGATGTAACATTTAAATGTTACAAGCTCATAATAGAACAGAATGTTGGTAGTAGAATGAAAGAGCAATTATGCATTGCTGATTATGATAATGATTTTGAACTGAAACAGAAAATGATCCACTGCATATGTATGTGTGTGCATTCCAAATTTCATGGAAAACTAGCTCTAAGAAATAGATTCTCAAGGCAATATGTGAAAGGGAGAGGATGGTAGTAGTAAATGACAAAATCACACATCGAACACAGATTTTAAAGGGACAGTATACTCAAAAATGAAAATTCTGTCACCATTTACTTACACTTATGTCATTCCAAAACTTAACAGTTCTTTGTGTAACACAAACTAATTTTTATTTATTTGTAATTGTAGTTTTTTTTTGGGGGGGTGAACAGAAATTTTATAAGTAATGAAATGGAGACCATAATGCATTTTTAAATGAAATACAAATGATCATATTTTCTTTACATAAAAAAATAAAATTCATAAATACTGAGCCTCCACATTTTTTACTCGTCCAACAAGGCAAAGATCCATCACATGAGCTGTCATTCATTCATTATTCATTATCAAATCTTCATCAATTCTTTCATTTTCTCTCAGTTACCCATGCACACAAACGCGCTCACCTGATGCTGCAGACAGGCTGCTGAGGGCCCACACACACAGAAGAGACACAAGCAGAGATCGCTCCATCTTTCCTTGACACTAACAGCAGAGGTTATGAAAGAGGTAGCGAGACAGGAGAGGGAATATAAAGATGGGGGAGAGTCTGGAGGAGGGGGTTTTGTGATGGTGTGATGGCGAGGGAGGAGTGAAGTCGCCGTACATGCAAGAACACACACATCTGGATCGTATTGAGTTTTTTGAATGCTGGGTAGAATTCCGCAGAAAAAAAGACCTTTCACCCAATTTCATTGATGCCAAATGAGCGCAAACACTCACCCCCACATCAAATGACAGGCCTCATGGATACACTCTTCTCCACATACACACAGACCATTCCAAGTTGGATACTGTAGCAAAGTGACCCTCCTGATACAGATTCTTCTCAACACTTAAACTCAGCATCCTACAGCAAGGAACCTGCTTCCTTTAGCAAGAGTAAACACACACTTTGACAGATAAATGTGACCGCGCTTCCACACAGAGCAACCAGCTAAACCAACAAACAAACACATTCAAGTTACGTTCACAGATTTGTTTCTAGATCTCACCCTTTTGATGAATGTCACATTTATTGAGAGAAACATACCTCTTTATCTCACCCTATCTCTCAAGATATCTCTCTTCATTTTCTATAAACTGAGGAAGAGTGAACTCAAAACTAAGAATGAAAGTACTTTGAAGAGCATATCAGACAATCTGTGTTGCCTTTGGAAGACAGGAGGGGTCACTTTGGAAACACCTCACTGAGGTCTTCATAAATGTACTGTATGTTGATTTCCCATTCTGTTCCTGGTTTCATGTCCAGGGTAAGGACACTGAGATGATACAGGTCTACAGGTGCTTATACACCTGGACAATAAACTAGACTGTAAAAATGTGTGTGGGGAGGGGGGGCACCTTTTCAGAAAAGAGTTCTTTGTAAAACAAACAAAAAGGGACCCATGATTTCATGCAATATCTCCTAAGCTCTCTGTCTAAAGACTTCCTAATGTAACTCATCACAGGAAAATGGTTTTGTGGCACTTGAAATATTAGTTGACCTTCCTTGAGTACACAATATGATTTTTCAGATACCCATACAATGGATTTGAGAGCAGTGGTTCTCAAACAGTCTAACTGTGAGGTCTGCCATTGTCAACAACGATTTTTGAAGGCCCCCAATTTTTGGTACTTCAACTCACTGTCAAACTTCCAAACTAGGAGTGGCGATTTAAATTAGTTTAATCAATTAAATATTTATATAAATATTAATAAAAATTAGCTAAAATAATCAAATAAACGAATAATAATAAATAATTAAAATGATTAAATTCTTTAATTCTGGAGGTTTCAATATCTGAACATTCTTCAGGATTTACACTTTTTATTTCAGATGAATTTACATGACTTTTTAAGTCTGATTAAAGAGTTTTTACAATTTTTTTTTTGTTTTTACATATATATAGACATTTCTACCCAATTAATTACTTTATGTGACCTACAAAGTAGACAATATATTTGTGTGTACAGATGTGTTAGGCCTATGTACAATTGCAAGGAAATGTAAAAAGAGGTATGTTTGTTAAATAAATAAATGTATAAGTAGTGTTGTGTATTACACGTTTATTGCCAAGTTAACTGTTCATGAGATGGACTGACTGAGGGAAGAAACTATTCTTATGCCTGGCTGTTCTGGTGCTCAGTGCTCTGTAGCGCTGACCAGATGGCAACAGTTCAAAGAGGAAGTGGGCTGGGTGTGAGGGGTCCAGAATGATTTTGCCAGCTCTTTTACTCACTCTGGATGAGTGCAGTTCTTGGAGAGTGGGGAGGGTTAGTGATTCGCTCAGCAGTTTGGACTATCCGCTGCAATCTTCTAAGGTCTGATCTGATAGCTGAGCTGAGCTAAACCAGACAGTTATAGAAGTGCAGAGGACGGATTCAATGACTGCAGAGTAAAACTGTATCAGCAGCTTCTGTGGCAGGTTGAACTTCCTCATCTGGCAAAGGAAGTACAGCCTCTGCTGGGCCTTCTTGACAATGGAGTCTATGTGGAACTCCCACTTCAGGTCCTGAGAGATGGTGGCGCCCAGGAACTTGAATGGCAATGATGGTGAGTGGGGGGAGTGCAGGGGGGTTCCTCCTGAAGTCGACTCGCATCTCCACTGTTTTGAGCGTGTTCAGCTCCAGGATGTTATAACTGCACCAGACAGTCAGCTCTTTAACCTCCTTTCGGTAAGCAGACTCGTCTCTGTGCTGGATGAGGCCGATAAGTGTGGTGTCATCTGCGAACTTCAAGAGCTTGACAGAGGGGTCTTTAGAGGTGCAATCGTTGGTGTACAGGGAGAAGAGTAGTGGGGAGAGAACACATCCTTGGGGGGCACCAGTGCTGATGGCGCGGGTGCTGGATGAGAATTTTCCCAGCCTTACAAGCTGCTGCCTGTCTGTCAGGAAGCTGGTGATCCACTAACAGACGGAGGTGGGCACAGAGAGCTGAGTTCATTTGGACAGAAGGAGGTTTGGGATGACAGTGTTGAAGTCCACAAACAGGATCCTCACATAAGTCCATGGTCTGTCCAGATGTTGTAGGAAATAATGCAGTCCCATGTTTGTGAGCAAACTGCATGGGGTCCAGCAAGGGTCCAGTGATGTCCTTCAGGTGGGCCAGCACCAGTCTTTCAAATGACTTCATGAACATAGATGTTAAAGCCACAGGTCTATAATCATTTAATCCTATAATTTTGGGGTGGGGATGATGGTGGAGTGTTTGAAGCAGGCAGGAACTTCATACAGCTCCAGTGATCTGTTGAAGATCTGTGAAAAGATGTGGGCCAATTGGTCAGCATAGGTTTTTAGACAGGCTGGTGTAACACCATCTGGGCCTGGTGCTTTCTTTCTCTTCAGTTTCAGGAAGACCTGAGACACATCTTTTTCACAGACCTGAAGTGCAGGAGGGGGAGAGAGGGGTTGCTGGAGGTGTTAATAGATCCATGGAGAGAAGGTCAGAATGGGTGTAGGGTGTGAGTAAGGATTTTTCAAACCTGAAATAAAACTCATTCAAATCATTGGCCAGTTGGGGGATGGTGTCTTGTAGTTGATGTCTTTCAGTCCTTTCCACACTGATGCAGGGTCATTGGCTGGTTCCCTTTCGAGATGTCTCTCGACGTTCTGTGCAGCTTTGCTGACACATAGAGGAAACACCTTTCTCCTTAGAATACTGAAGCCTGGTTCGCTACTGATCTTGCCCTGCGAGCCACTAAGATGACGCCGCAGTCTATCGGTCGTGCCATGGGTAGCCTGGTTGTGCTGGACAGGCACCTATGGCTAACACTGACGGACATGAGGGATGCATAGAAGGCCATCCTTTTGAATGACCCTATCAGTCCCTCAGGGCTTTTTGCCAGATCAGCTGAATCCCTCCCAGAGTGATTCTCCGAAGCACAAAAGCAATCAAGGGCGACACTTCATGCTGAAATGCACGTCAGCCCCCTCCCGTGCATTCGCGCTCCTCATCCGCTCAGCGCTCTTCTTGTAAACCATGAGCCGATACAGCTCCAAAGCCCCGCCCTGGCCAGAGCCTTCGGTGCATCCCAAGGACTCGTGGCATCGGCGTTTTGTGTTTGTTCCACATGTTTGTGCTATAAAAACCAAACAACTTAACAAAAAGAGCTTCTCTCCTCTTCCCGCTGTCACATGCACTCATGTTTTTCATAGACCCCTGTCACTCAGCAGCAAGCTGTTGAATCCTGTCATGCTAAAGCCTCTTTCACAGTTCACGGAGGTGTGGAGAATACTACCAGGTATATCAGAATGGGTGTTGAACACGATAATAAATGGCTACACGTTTCAGTTTGCACGCAAGTTCGTCGGAAGTTCAAGCCTCAAATGCTCCAGTTTTAAGAGCAGAAATACCCATGGAGAGTCTGAGTCTGGATTCTATCTCCATTCGAGCCCACCTGCTTCCAAAGCGCTCGAGAGCCATCATGAATTCGCTAGCGGTGTTCAAAGAAGGCCAGTCACGCTCCCCGACATGCTTTCAGAGAGCACTGGGGCTGATGTCAGCTGCCTCAGCAGTGTGCCACTTGGCACTGCTTCAGATGCGGCCATTTCAACTATGGCTGAAGACGGTTCAACATGTATATTAATGACACACAGATGTTTAGAGACCCTGAACCCTTGGATGGATACAGCTCTCTACACACAAGGTGTCACACTTGGTCAGATTTTCGAGAGGAAAGTTATCACGACAGATGCTTCGTGCACTGGCTGGGGAGCCCTCGGCGACGGCCACCCAGTGTCCGGCATTTGGACAGCCAAGGAGAAAAAATGGCACATAAAATGCCTGGAGCTCAAAGCAGTTCACCTGGCGCTCGAGAGTTTTTATGCTCAAGTTCATCACACACATGTTCTCATTTGCACGGACAACATGTCAGTGGTAGCGTATATAAATCACCAAGGAGGCATCCGCTCTCGCTCGTGACAAGCCTGTTGTTATGGGCTGATCAGCATCTCTTGTCGATTTGTGCTGTCCATGTCCCCCGGGCCACCTGAACTGCGGGGCGGACATGTTATCAAGGCAAAGAGTGACTCAGGGGGAATGGAGATTCCACCCCCAGACCGTGGAAATGATCGGGAAAGTATTCGGACAAGCGGAGATGGACCTTTTCGCATCAGCAGAGGACACTCATTGTACAGGAATTTTTTCCATGACTGAGCCCTCCACTCTAGGAGTGGACGCGCTTGCCCACTCTTGGCTGAGAGCTCACAAGTATGCTTTTCCCCCAGTAAACATCCTACATCAGGTACTGTGCAGAATCAGACAGGAGAAGGAACCAGTTCTGCTAGCTGCCCCGAAATGGCCCACCCAGCCCTGGTTCCTGGACCTTCTCAAAATGTTACTGAGCCCTCCTTGGCCTATTCCTCTGAGAAGGGACCTCCTCTCCCAGGTAAACGGCTCAATCTGGCACCCCAATCTGGCGCTATGGGACTTGCATGTTTGGCCGCTCAATGGAGCCTGCCCTCTTCAGCATCATCACCTCAGCAAGTGATGAGAACCATTTCTGAAGCGAGAGCCCCGTCCACCAGGCGCCTGTATGCTCATAAACGGTAGGTTTGCACGAATTGGTGCAACTCAAAGAATATAAATCCAGCGACCTGCTCAATCTCATTCATTCTGTCCTTTTTACAAGAACGCCTAGATGACGGCCGCGCGCCCTCTGTGCTCAAAGTATACATAGCTGCAATTTCAGTCTTTCATAATGGTATTGACAGGCAGTCAGTTGGCAAGAACGATTTAGTGATTACATTTCTCCACTACACGAGGCGGCTCAACCCTCCTCGCCCGACCATGATCCCTGCTTGGGACTTGACTCTGGTCCTGAACGCCATGACATGCCCCCCTTTTGAGCCACTACAATCAGCCTCTCTCTCAAGACAGTGCTCCTGCTTGCACTCGGTTCTATCAAATGAATTGGGGATATACATGCTCTCTCAGTCAAAGAATCCTGCCTGTGCTTTGATGTTAATGACTGTAAAGTCGTTCTTAAGCCACAGAAAGGCTAAAAAGCCTAAAGTGCTTTCAACACAGTTCAGAAATCAAGTGATAACCCTCTCAGCTTTCACCCAGAGCGAGCCTGTGGATGGGGAAAACCCCCCTCCGCAGCAGCTTTGCCCTGTACACGCTCTTCGCATCTATGTCAAGCGCACCAGGAATCTCAGACTCTCAGAACAGCTCTTTGTGTGTTACAGCAGTCGCACTATCGAAAACAGAGGTATCGAAACAGAGGCTATGGACCCTTTTCACAAGACTGTGATGATGCGTTTAACGGTCATCAGCATCGTAAATCCTTGAAAGCTTTTCATATTTGTATTTTTTTAAATGTATGTACATTTATAACACTATTCTTTGTATTATATCAACTTTGCATCAAATTACAAAAAAACAGTTAACGCTAATGCGAGGGTGTTTCTAATGCAGCATCTATGGGAGGGATAGGGATGCACCGATACCGATACTGGTATCGGTATCGGGCCCGATACTGAGCTCCTGTACTCGTACTCGTTAAAATGCCCCGATACCAAACGCCAATACCACACAGCATGTGATAAGCGCCATATTCAAACAAAGAAACACTAACAACAGAACAACAGACAGCAGAAAGGAGTTAAGGATGTCTACTACGTATATGTATGCAATCAATATAATGTTAAACATTCAGTATTAACGCCTGTATAGCTGATGTGCGCGAAAATATCGGTATCGGTACTCGGTATCGGCAAGTAACAAAAATAAAAGTATCGGATCGGGCGAGTACTGGAAAAAGTGGTATCGGTGCATCCCTAGGGAGGGACAGTAAATTTGACATCGTGCTCTCTTCTGACTGCCGTTATCAGTCTCTCTCAATTTTTTTCCTTAATTTGAAAGTCACGAAAACACTATCGTGGAGTTTTTCTTTTGCTATTTGAGCAAATGGGAATGCAAAAAAATATATTTGTGGTACTCTCCCATTAACTGCTCTTCAAGTTAACCCAACTATGACGTCTTCCGCTGCTGTGAAACCCAGAAATGTGAAAAGGGTCCATCCCATTGGGTCATGGACGCGATAGCCTTGGCTTATGGCGCACAGGATACAGTTTGACCCATAGGGGTATGCGCCCACTCCACGAGAAGCATCGCTTCCTCCTGGTGTCATAGTATCCAGCTGGTGTGCCTTTTTTAGACACTAGAGGGCACTTCTCCCTTCACGGACATTCTGTTACAAACTCCATTTGCCAGAATACATTGCTGTCTCATGTGAGATGATTGCTTGCACCTGCATCCATTTGGATCATTAGGGTCCTGCCTATATAAGCTGTGTCTGTCTCTACCATTGTCATTGAGGTTTTACATTGTTACACTGCCTTCTGAGTTCTTTCGGTCTTGTTTATGTTTCATGGTTTTTGGATCTCTTGCTTGTTTTGTGGATTATCCTTTTGCCTTGCCCTCTGGAGTTGTTTATCTTTTGGACTTACTGGTTTTGACCTTCTGCCTGTTCTTGGACCATGTACTTGGATTTTGCCCTGTTTTCAATAAACGCTGCACTTGGATCTGCAACTTATAAATCTCGGAGCAGTTCATGTGACACCTGTGCCTGGGCAAGGAGTATATCTTTTGAGGAAATCTGATCGACTGCAGGATGGGCCTCGCATAACACCTTCGCCAAACTTTATAATTTGGACGTTTCTTCACTAGCTTCTCGGGTCTTTTCAGTTCAGGAAAGCTAGGCGAGGTAAGATTTATATTGTTACGACTGCTATTACTTAGCCATTGTGCATGCTATTCAACTGCAGCAATAGGAGGCTCTGCCCCCTTGCTCATGGTGCAGGTTTCCACTTGGTCCGATAGACTCTTACATCAGAGTATGATGGCACCGTTGCTGCCTGCACATTCATCTCTATAGATCTCACTATTGTCATGGTTGCTGAGCCTTGTATGTTTATTTTCTGAAGTACAGAGTCTTTGCTCACTGCATTATGGCCTCAACGGCTCTATAACCTTGAACTCACATAGCTTCGTTCCAGGACATACAAATGGAATGTGCCTTTACTACACAGAGCCGTAGATCAGTGACAAGCTACACAAAATCACGTTCAAAACCGCAGGCGATTCATTGCCGATTTTGAACGCGATTTTGTATAGCTTGTCTGAAAGCACGTGCTGGAGATTTACTACTAATCACCAGAAGCGGCTTTACTGACGAGATGCGCATGAAAATCGCATTGAATTTTTTGCACAGCCCTACCTGTAGGCATCATCTTTGGCCTGACAGAGCTGTCTGAGTTTTGCAGTGAACCATGTTTTGTCGTTGCAAGTTAAATGAGTCCTGGTAGGAATGCACATATCTTCACAGAAACATGATGTATGATGTTTCAGAATCCGTGAGCTCGTCTAGATCGGTGGCTGCAGCTTCAAAAACACTCCAATCAGTGCAGTCAAAGCAGGCTTGTAAATCCCGCTCTGCTACATTAGTCCATCTTTTTACAGTCCTTATTACAGGTTTATTGCATGCGTGTCGCGACCGTGTCACTCTCTATTTGTGCGTGCTTGCAGCGCATCTACATTTGAAATAACGAACTTGAGCTCGCAAAAGATACAATATGTGAACGGCCCCTAAGATGTGCAAGTGTGGGCGAATCTCCGCTCTCTACCCAACAAAATGGATAAACTTCTTCTGCTCTCCCGAATAAATAAGGACTTTTCAAACTCTGCTGCTGTGTGTTTCACGGAAACCTGGCTGAATGACGCCATTTTGGACTGTGTGTTACATCTGCCGGTGTTGTGTAATATTCAGTTCCTGTGAAAAGCTGTTCCAGAGGGTGGAGTTTACATGAATATTCATTAGTTCCCCTATGGTGGCGTGTCCTTGAGGCAATGCGCAAATGAATGGAACTGAAAATATTAGTGCATGCTCCTCAAATTGCAACTTGTTTAACGGTTTATTTTGAAAAGGAAATGAAGTTTCGGTGTTAAGCAGTAAAGCATTAACTGCAACGGTGTTAAAACAATGCATAGTTTGTGTAATATGATAAATCACTTGAGCTGTTTTGCCTGATTGATTACAGGCACGAAATCCATCAATTGCGACGCAGAATCAACAGGGAAATTGCGTGGCGGTAGGCCATTTACATTAACAAAATGTGGTGTACATGTACAGATGTAACAGCGTTGAAGAACATGTGCTGTCCTGATCTAGAAGCGCTCTTCATCAACTGAAAAGCCGTTCTACTCGCCGCGGGAGTTTTCCTCGTGTTACCGTGTGTTCACACCGCCACTGGCAAGAGCGTCAAAATTCGCTCTGGCCGCCCTGCCAACAATGCCCCGCCAAAGATTCGTGGACGCTCTGATGTGAAAAAAAAAAAAATGGTTCATGGTTAAGTGCTAGCCTGATTTCAACATGCAGTTTATAGGAGATGTTTACTAGCCTTGGTCTTTAATTAACATTAACATTAATTTGTGCGCAGCCTACATTACAAACGGTCCTGGTTGAAGTGTAGCCTAAATGTAATTGGTGTTGTTTTGAGCAAATGAATTGCATTCCCGCTGAAAAACAAGCGTTCTAGTGTGAAAATACTCGGGAACTAATGTGGTCGGAACCAAAGTTTACAGGACTGCGTTCTCTGGAATCCTCTCAAGCGGAGGACTTCTACACTCCGATTGGTTGCCGCCGAACCATGTCATAGCTCATTACCATAAAGTTGACTTGACGCTGTGTCCAAAAACTCTAAAATGCTGCCTTCGGTGGCAGCATTCCAAGGCAGGAAGGCATCAAGGCACGTCCGAATCCATGGGCGTCGCTAGGCCATTTTTAGGGGGGCTATAGCGGACTACTCGGCCCCCCTAAAATTTTGCGATTAGCTCCATAAACTGTACACGAATTCGTGATCGCCTCAGTCCCCTTTAAATTTCACATGAAATCGGCGTCAGACTTCGGCTCCTCCCCGTCTTTCAGCATGTTCTTTTTCAGTCCGCAGACCGCGGCGGCGCAGCGCGAGAAACAGAGGACAAGGTGTGTGTTTATCGATAGATTGCATCTGTGCAGTTCTTTGTCATAAATCCAGTTTACAAAATATCATGGGGGAGCAATAATCGGTTTTCACTGTTACAGGTTGTGTGTGTGAGATCATGAAGACTTGAATTTGGCTTATTCAGTACTCAAATATTATACCTATCTATGCAATACAGTGAAATATTGCAATAAGTTTAGTATACGACCCCTATTAATCAAACATTTTTTATTTTATTTATATATTTTTTTATTATTATTTTTATTAGGCTATTATTATTATAATAACCTCACTGGGGGCTGAGCCCCCCTAAAATGAAAATCTTAGAATCGCCCCTGATCAGAGCAATCCTAGAGCAAGAGAAAACACAGGTGCTCTGACTTTCAAACAAACTACTCCTTGCTCCAGGCTAAATCATGCAACTCCAATTCCACACTTCTACTCTGTACTGCTCATATACTCTAGTGGGTGGAGAGGGGATCCGGTAAAAAGGATGTGCTTTCAGCTCCCAAACGCATGTTTAACTCTTCTTGACTTTCACCTGCAGAGCACATCCAAGTGGCACTCCA
>NW_015555734.1:1037655-1047601 GCF_001515605.1 Sinocyclocheilus anshuiensis | reverse complement strand
ATTACTTAATGTAAGTATAATCAGGAAAATTGATGTAAAGGTTTAAAAGTGAACTGGGACTATTATACTATTATTTATTATGTCATTAGATTATTATTACTATAACGTTAATGCACATCAGCAACTCACCAGGAACACCAACAATCTCAGACACCTTGGTCCACGCATAATTTTATTATTTTTTTATGTCCCTGTATGCAAACAGGGACACGTCGTAGATTATTGGGAAACCCGCCACAGCAATACTCAACCTCTCCTCCAGTTTGCTTGGGAACTAATGTGGTCGGAACCAAAGTTTACAGGACTGCGTTCTCTGGAATCCTCTCAAGCGGTGGACTTCTACGTTCCGATTGGTTGCCGCCAGATGCCGCCGAACCGTGTCATAGCTCATTACCATAAAGTTGACCTGATTTCAACTCTCCTCGACGCCCTCAACGTCCAAGTCGCGCCGCGCCGCTGATCGACGCTGCTTGACGCCAGCTCACATTGAAAATGAATGACTTCCGGCCACTTTGACGCTCTCGACGGCGGCGGTGTGAATGCGCAGTAAGTTTTCGGATGCAGCCCACTCTCCTCGACGCCCTCAACGTCCAAGTCGCGCCGCGCCGCTGCTCGACGCTGCTTGACGCCGGCTCACATTGAAAATGAATGACTTCCGGCCACTTTGACGCTCTCGACGGCGGCGGTGTGAATGCACAGTAAGTTTTCGGATGCAGCCCACTCTCCTCGAAGCCCACACCGTCCAAGACCCGCCGCGCCGCTGTTCGCCGCTGGCTCACATTGAAAATGAATGACTTCTGGCCACTTTGACACTCTCGCCGGCGGCAGTGTGAACGCACGGTTACGGTGCGTTTCCACTGGCACGTAGCGAACGCAGCGGAGAGAGCGTTTCCAATTGATTCCTATGGAAGTTGAGCATAAACGCTGGCACGGTGCATTATGGGATTGAAAGCGGCGCAGAGAAAGCATTGAGAGCGGCTGAGAGCGTCACAAATGTTGGGCATTTTCTCGACTTTATGCAAATATTGCGCGAAAAACGCCGGGCGACAACCAATCGCCGTTAAAAGAAGAAGAAACGCAAACAGGGTGTAAACATGGTTTTCAGAGGCGTGCTCTGCCCTAAATTTGACACGCCCCAAAGCAGTGGCGTTGTAGCGTTGCCAGTGGCTCTGAGGGCAGATTTGACACTGTAGTGGAAACGCACCGTTACATTTCTCCGCAAGCATGCGTGAGCACGGCGCTACAACAGCTGGCTGATCAAATCACAGACACAATTAAATTGTATTATTTACAAATTACAATTGTAGCTAGACAGTCGCCTGTGGCTATGATTTTACTAATACAGTTGTCTGATTGATGTTATAGTCTCAAGCATTCAGAAATAACGCAAAAGAAAATTAAGCAGTTTTACTTCAATAAAACCAAGGATTAGTTTTTGTAAGAGTTGTGATGTCCACATGTTTTTGTTGAAGAAATTATAGAGGCTTGCATTTCTATCGCAAAAAGGTGGCCAAAAATTAAAGATTAAGTTGATATTTGAATTAAATGTTTGGTCAATATTAAACAAGGATTTGATCATCCTGTAAGTGTTACAACAGCAATTACCAGGCTTTTGGCACCCGCATTTGTAATAATATATAATGTAACTTACATAAATTGTTTAATTTTTATTACATTATGTATTTTAACAGTGTTATTCAATGAAACCATACTATTATTATTCATTAACCAATCATTACTGCCTCATTGTTTTTATATAATGCATTTTATGTTATTTTAAGGTTGTTTTTCGCTTAGGTCTGTTTTTTATTACCACAAAAATATTATCTGAATACTTCGTAAATTATTATTTGAAGCGATTTTAAGTATCAAAACCATGGTTAATTTGTGGTTACCATTGCTACAAGAACCATGTTTTGTTTTGTTTTCGTAGTAAAATTATGGTTAATTTTAGTAAGGGAACATGCAAACTCTGAGAGAATATTAAGGCAGATGTGGCGGTGATATTATTACCGACATTAAAACACGTTATTAACGTCAACATCCAAACAAGTTTCACAGGCTTATGAACGTACCTAAAAGTGATGCACAGGCTTCATATTGGGCTTTTTTTTCTTTTTCTTATCTCGGCGCCGGACTACTGATGTCTTTTCCCGGGCATAGTTGTCCATCAGTTATGATCATTTGCAGTCCGCCGCAAACACGAGGTGAGAGCGTGAGCGGGCGGTAATGGTGCGTCACGTGTGCTTCGCCTGTCTACTGCGTTCACCATAAGACGCATTTTTTATAATTATGTATATATGTTCATGCTTATATTTTTATTTACGCATATCTATATGTTAAAATTAATATAGAACGAAAGTTTTTTTTTTTTTTTGAGCAACATGGTGCCCCCCTGGGAGTTGGTGCCCTACGCAAACTGCGTACTCTGCGTATATGGAGCGGCGGCGGTACTGACACAGACCAACAACTCCCGGACTCTGTTATAATCATTCTCTGGGATTTTAATAAAGCAAACCTCACACGTGAACTGCCAAAATACAGACAGCACGTTACATGTCCTACCAGAGACAGTAATATACTGGACCACTGTTACACCACAATAAAGGATATCACTCTGTCCTGGGCAGCTTTGGGGCTCTCTGATCACTGTCTGGTTCATCTTATGCTGACCTACAGGCAGAAACTGAAATCAGCTAAACCTGTAATAAGCAGTGTTGGGAAGGTTACTTTGGAAATGTAATAAGTTACAGATTACAAGTTACCCTATTTAAAATGTAATAGTAGTGTAACTTTTTCAATTACTTTATTAATGTAACTGATTACTTCTGATTACTTTTTGATTACTTTTATACATTTCTAATGAATGTTTATTTGCAACTGTTAATCATTTTCAAACATTTACACCATGCTGGGTTAACCTTACTGTAGTGCTCAACACTGTCAGACTTTCAAAATCCTTCCTCACTTGAATTAAGATGATCAAATTTGAACACATCCACCACAAAATCAGACTTTAGTACCACCTTTTACTTTGAGATTGATCTGAAGTTCAATGCAGATTTAAAATCATAAGAAATAGTTTACTGATACTGTTTTTGAATCTGGCCCGAGTTATTTCTTCCGGCTTGCCGGATTTGGGCCGTTATCGGGCCAGATCTTTTTGGCTACCTGGGTAGATTTAAACATCGAATGGCGAATTCGGAAATAATCGCTTTAGTACATTCGGCAGGCAACTATACAAAAATAATATTAAAATAGCGGGCCAAATTTGCTGCCAGGCAACCGGGAATTGTCCCGGTTCTCCCGATGGCCAGCCGCGCCTGATTTCCACAGACACGCAGAACGTGCAGGATTCATATATTGTGCTATTTCCTTCTAAATTAAAAAGTAATGCGTTACTTTATTAGTTACTTCACTTCTAATACTACAAAATCGGACTTTAGCACCTCTTTTTACTTTGAGATCGTTCTGAGGTTGAATATATTGCAATTTGGGAAAGAAATAATTTAAATCTGTATGTGGGTGTGTGAAAACATTCAGATGTAACTTCCTTTGTAATCGTTAACATTTTCATAAGTAACTAATTTAATTACACATTTTTTCTTAGTAACTGTAACTGATTACAGTTACATTTATTTTGTAATTAAATTACGTAACGCCGTTACATGTAACTAGTTACTCCCCAACACTGGTAATAAGGACTGTAAAAAGATGGACTAATGAACATTATATTCGTTATAAATGTCCTTTTTAATATTGTATTAATTTCCATGACTTTGTCAGGTCTAGAAATCACACTTTTAAAATTCCTTCATATAAATTATCACATATATCCAGGTTTTCCAAGACGTGAGAACCCTGGTTCTTAAATAAATGTAACAGTTGTTGAAGGAACCCTTTTAAGAACACTTTTAAGCTTATTTTGAAGCATATTTAGTCTTAAGCCATCTTGTGTGACTCAGCCCCTGGTTGGGAATCACTGGGTTCTTCTGTGGAAATTGAAGGAATCAGAATAGTGCCTTGAGCATGTTTTCATTTTTACAGTGTAGGTTGAGCCACAAAAATGCTGTACAAAAATGTCAGCACATTATATTCCTCTGAGTGAAAGGAGAATGTTGTCTATCATAAACAATCCCAAACATCTACTGGTGCTCCAGCCGCAATGTGCAAGAGAGATGCAGCCTGAGACATTATTCCTTTATTATCTGTTACACTTATTCAATAAATCGCTTTTCCACCGAGTCACATTCTATCTGCAATATATATATATATATATATATATATATATTCCGTTTTTTGCATTCCAATCTTTTTTCTATTCATAAATGTTTGTATTTAAGGGCATAGCCTTTTATGAACTGCAGCATGACAACACGTGAGCTGGATAGTTGAGAGGTTTTCTACAAGCAACATCTGTGTTTGACTGTTGTGCTTCCTTCATGCTGTGTAAAATTCAAGGAGAACATGCATCATCCTGGTTGGCACTTTATTTATGAAAATGTGTTTAGTACGGAAGTGGAAGATACTACATGTGGTAGCACACAGAATAGGCACACACATGACATGCAAAATAAACAACCTTAGTGTTTAGTGAGTAAGAACAATAGTTTATTTGTGGTCTTGGAGAAAAAGACTACATTCCCCTGCATTACTTTGGCTAGGTGCAGTGTGGGTAACACTGGTGCATTAGGGCATTTGTACATCAAAAAACAAGTCACAACACAAAATGTTCATAGTCATCCACATGTGGAAGTGCAGAAAGGTAAGAACTACATTACCCAAAATCCATCTGCAAAAGTATATGGTTTCTGAGGCGGCAAATTACTGGGCAAAACAAAAAAAAGGCAGTTAGCTTAAACACCTACATGCACAAAAAAAGAGAAAGACAGCGCAAACGTTATGATGGGTCTTTATAATGCTAGTGTACAGAAATAAAGAGAAAAAAATCCATTTATTTTGGGGAAGCAGAGTTTTTTTCCCCCCAGCATTCCTCTGATACACAAATTGACCTGGCTGTCACGACAACACTTTTCAGCTGGTGTTGACAATGAATGCTATAACAAACAGGAAGTGACAATCTCCACAGCCGAGAGGAGACTTGCATTCAAATAGACAATATCAAGGTAATAAAACAACAAAAAATAATTCATTTGTAGTATTAACAACAATAGTAATAATGATCAGATCAATAATAATTCATAATAAGAGAAGTTACTTTAATGGTCGTTAAGGAAAGAAACAGACATGACTGGAGAAATAACATGGAACCACAAAACGAATAGATTTTGAAACATTTGTACTGACACCGGTAATCAGGTTGTAAAAATTCAATATTGTTCAAACGGTGTAAAAGCGCAGACATGTGTCTACATATCAACCTGTTTTAAAATGCAGTTTACTGTGCATCCAATACAAGGAACCATTCTATACAGGTCATGTCCCATATATTCAATCCATAGAGGTCCAAATTGTGTTTTTGCACAGCAAGAACAGCCTCTGCAAGTTCACTTAAGATCTGCACATTGTGGATGTATGTTGCTGCTAAAAAACATTTTTTTTTGTTTGCAACTGTGAGTGAGATTCCTATAAAAAGATAAGTACATTGTAGACAAGAGATACCAACTTTAAGAAGAGAAAGAATCCTACGGAGTTCACCATTAAATGAATAAACAATAAATGCAGATAAAATATGATAATTAATGCATGTCTTTCTTTACCATCATTTCATGGTCAGTTTTCCTTTGAGAATGACAAATAAATATCAGCAGTAGACTGATAAACAATGTTCTTCCCCAAAGAGTTGAGATGCACCTGTCATTCCCCTCATCCGTGGTTGTCTCGGTCAACTTTGCCAAATATTAAGCACAGGTTTATCACAACTTAAGTGCTTGAATAAATCTATAATAACATTTCTATACAAATTTAAATGTATATTTTTTTCTCAATATCTTACAGTTTAATTTCTCTAGAAAGTTATTTTCTGAAATTTTTCTGATGTTCTTGCCTAGGCTTAATTCTGTCCCTCATTTTTTATCCTTCACAAGATCAAAAGTCTTCAACAACTAAAGAGTTGATCGCTTCAAAAAATTCCACATGAACCTGATTTTATGTTACAATGATACCTTAACCAGTTCCCTCTGCCACTACTTTACAGCCCTCCAAAAGATATAGAAAATATACAAAAATTATTTTCAAAATTTTCCTCTCCCCACTGAGCATATTTCTATCATATAAAAATATACAATTCTCTCCATAATTAAAATCTTGCCATGGTACCTACTGAAAAAAAAAAATTTAAGAGAGGTGACATGCTCTCTCACTCCAGTTTAAAACTCGAGCTCTTGTGCCGTCTTCATACATCATGCCATATATTTGATGCACTTTCGTCGGTCTATTAGCTATCATAAGGACATTCACTGTGTTCTCAATCCATCATCTCATAACACATTTTCTTCGTCTCCTTATTGATCCAAGTGATGGCTCTCATATTTGTTCAGGATGTTACGGCACCGGCCGAGCTCTTTGCGCATGTCGGCTACTTCCTGTCTGAGTGCAGCGTTCTCGCGCTCAAGGAAGGAGGCGCGCACGGAGATCTGGTTCTCTTTCAGTCGTCGTGCATCACGAGAACGTTTTGCGGCCTCGTTGTTCTTACAACGACGACTCCAATACTTCTCATCCTTAAAAAAAAAGAAATAAAAGAACATTAGAACACATAGGCTGCCAACAGTTGTAGGTGGGAAGCTTTGCCAGTGTGTGACTGGGATTTGTGTGTTCATATGTACTTGTTTGCGAAGACTCGGAGTCTTTTTAGCAACTTTGAGTGACATTCCAGTGAGAAACGTCTGAGATTTGACTACACACAAAGTGCTGCTGTGTCTCTGTCAGTATAGTAGTGAGGAACAGTAAATTAAATGTCATGAGAAAACCAATAACAAATCATGTGTTAAAAACACTAAATGCATTCTCATAATCTGACTGGCAGTTATCATGATATAATTTCTTTCTTTCAGTTTTTCAAAATCCAAGCAATTATTTATTCACTTATTTAAAGTTTAGAATTTATTAAAATACCATTCATCAGTTCATCTAGTCACTTCTTCTAGTGCATTTACTTTTTACAAGCCTCCATTATTTAAAGGGACAGTTCACCCAAAAATGAAAATTCTGTCCACATTTACTCACTGTTTTATGTCCATACAATGCAACTCAATGGGGTCCAGTGTTGTTTTGAATCAGTGTTAACAACTAAAATTTGTTTTCATTCATTCAAAAAAATCATTCATCATAAACGTCTCAGGTTACATATGTAACCATGGTTCCCTGAGTGGCCAACGAGTTGGTGTTTTTTCAATGTATGCTTCAGACACGGGTCACGACGAGGCGTTCCCCATAGCGACCCCTAGAGGATGCAGTTCGAAGTTCCCATGAAAGGGAAGCTGACTTAAAATATAAACATTAGATGGAAAACTTAAATTTAAAAAAATTTCCTTGACAACTAACTGAAATAAAATAAGTGCTAATATCACTAAAACTGAAGTCAAAAAAAAAAAAAATCAAAATAGAAATATTTAAGTTAAAATGAAAACTGAAAATATAAAAATAAAAGCTAATTCAACATATAAATACTATAATAGTGTATAAATAAAAATAAAATAACATTGTTTGGAAAAAAACAGTGGAAATATTCCTCAAAAAAAAAATCATCTTTTGTGTTCCCACGGATCCAATTCCATATGACATCAGGGTGAGTAAATGACAGATTTTGTTTCTGGGTGAACTATCACTTTAACTCTTATATTTAAAAAAAAAAAAAAAAAACTCAAAACATTAAGAATGTAGCTTCCTTTCCAAGTATTCAAAACATCTATTTGTTCCCAGAGAAGAGGTCATTGTGATTACAAAGGAATTTCCCCTTTTGACTGCTGGGCCCTTTATAACAAAAAAGCTGATATATCTGAGAACCTTGGTTTCCAAGACATCTGCCTTAGTCTTGAGATATAATAAGCTATGCTACCACCCATTTCCCAATGAAGTCAATGTGACATGCTTTATAAATCACTGCCTGTTACTTCATAATTCTAAAACTATGCTAGTAACAGGTCTTGGAAACCAATTATGACTTTAGTTTTTCATATCTTCATTTTGAAATCTACTGTTATTAATGAATGGCAATGTCACAGTGTCACTGTCTGTACTGATGCAAACATGCCTGGTATCTGTATTACTGAATTTGCATAGAAGCATCAAGAATGTCAGACCTGTTGAACAAAATGAGGGTGGAATTTTCCAGCCAATATCTATCAATGTGGAGCACAAAAAAAAAAAAAAAAAAAAGTTTAACCTTTGCCAAATAATCAGTAAGAAAATTCTACACACTGATAGATGACTACTGAAGCTTAGAAAGACAGCTGCACAATAATATTGACTGTAAGCTATTAAGTCTATAAACAAATTGTACACGTTTCACAAAATCCACATGTTCATATGCTGAAGGCACATGCTCCACTTATAATTATGTTAGGATCTCCTTTTCATTTCACCATGCCAAGTGTTTATAATAAATTATATATGTCCATAGTATGCTGCTGCATTGAGCTTCTCACCTTCAGGTCATCAGGGACCAGCATCTTGCGAGCCTTTTTAATCATGGGCTGAGGTTTGAGCTCTTCGTCACTGAACCGATGCCTACGGGGGTCAAACGCCTCCTGTCCAGGTACACTCGACAGTGCAACGTCCGCAGGATCAGGGTCAAAGGGCGCCAACATTTCATTGCAGTTAGCGATGGGTGGAGTAGGGAGTGGTGGACATGTGGTGGAAGAAGGTGAGGGCATTGGCTCCAAGCTGCCTGGCGGAGTGCCTGATGGTATAAACACAAAGTGGATGCTTTGATTAAGTCACGCTGCTATGTGCATATGCACTCAGAATGATAGGACTCGCAAAACATTTACCCAAAAGACCCACAAGGGGGCAGTAACAGGCAGCAGACAACAACTCAATCCATTAATCCTTCGCTTGTTTTTCCATTTTCCAACATTTCTACGCTAAACTCTGTATTTCAGAATATTTTCATTCATTTCATTACTCTAAAAAATTTGATAGTGAATTTATGCTAACGCAGCCAAACTACATTTATTTATTCATTCAATGTTTGTATTAATGTATTTTTTACTTATAGTTTAGTTCTTTTTCCCCATATTTATAGAAAAAAAGTAACTTACACCCATGTACAGACAAACAACTACAATGAAATAACTTAAGCAAGAGTTGGACAGTTAAATCTTATATATATATATATATATATATATATATATAACCACATAGATATATCATAGATATATAGATCAATTTAACTGAGAAGCAAAGCTAGCTATTAAGACTTGTTGCACAGAAAAATTATATATATATATATATATATATATATATATAACCACATAGATATATCATAGATATATAGATCAATTTAACTGAGAAGCAAAGCTAGCTATTAAGACTTGTTTTCAAAGAATATATCTTGAATTACGTTTATTTTTCTACATTGGCCAATTTTAAACCTCACTAATATTTTTTTTTATCATTAAATGAGAAAAAGACAGGGGTAAGAAAGAATATATACATTTATATATACATAAATATATAACACAAAAATACATTCTCTGACACCAATAGACACAATTTGTCAGTGGAATTAGAAAATCATTTTAAAAAATGTATTTAAAATGGATAATATAACATGTACTGAAAAAAAAAAGTTTCTTACAATGCATTATTTCTTTACACGGTTAAAGTGAACCCTGTCATGATAACTACTGTTGCTATGTTTTGAGCAATAAACCTAATCTAAATCTGTTAAGTGCCCTTAAGGGTAACTTTAACCCCATTTGGCAATTATCCTCTCTTTACTGTCCACTGAAGCACATGCACATTTTTTTTTTTTTTTTTGAGA
>NW_015555734.1:1019088-1037306 GCF_001515605.1 Sinocyclocheilus anshuiensis | reverse complement strand
CATGCCCTTTTTTTTTTTTTTTTTGAGATGGCTTGATAAAATCTGTGCAAGTATGTGATGTGGTGGCTTCTGCATGTGCTTTTTAATCACACAGAACATTCCAAATATTTACCAGTAGCACTTTTAATCTCGCTCTCCTCAGCCACTCAAGAAATGTAAACAAACATCTAATCGGAAGTACAGTATCGACACGCACTAAATCGTTCCATCTCAATCTTTCAATCTCTCCGTCTGTTACTCACACACACTCCCACACATACCTCCTCTCCTCTGCCCCTCCCCCATCCTCGCTCTCACTCTGCCTGCCTCGGCACGTGATTGAGCGAGCGCACATGGACCAAGCGTGTGAGAAGAGGAAGAGATTTAAAAACATGCGAGCACAATCGCACACACAGCGTCTCTGCCTTTCATTCTTTGCTCCTGGCTCACCTGTGTGTCTACCACGGTTTACTTACCGGCCTTTCAATCGCTGTCTTGTTCTCGGCTTTATATCAAATTATTTTCCTCTCTTTTCACTTGCTGTAAACACTATTTATCTTTGTATATCCTTTTTGTCAATCCTGCAAGTCATACTGCAGTTTTCTTTTTTGTTTATTTCTAACCAGCCCATTCTTTTCAAATAACATGCACGCAAAATTCCCACTCACCTTTTAAACAGCCTGTTACTCAAGTAATTAATTTTGATGACACAAAAAATATGCAATGTTAACATGTGACGTACCTATGAAACAAAACTCACTCGCCATAGCACAAACAGCTGCACACCCTGTAACGCTCACTCCCAAAAACCGCCCAAACCTCTTGACAGTGAAGCCTACAACACGCACCATGTGCATCTATACACACTCAACAACATACACACCCAAACCATTAATACTCTGAAACTACACAGTAACACACACCCATGGGACAGTCTGGTACTTTTTACAACTTCCAAACAGTCCGAAATCCAGGGGAATTTCTTGTAAGCAAAATTAGGTAAGTGTTTGAACTGTGTAGACCTCATTTTCGGCCCACAGTGCTTCCTTTCTTCATCTCGATGGCTTACCTCCAGACTGTTCGTCTCGCAGGTTTCTAACATCGTGTCTAGCTTATCTTTCACAGCTAGTTAAATCTCTGAACTGCGAATGCAAACTCACCATGCAAGCATTCTGCAGCTCCCATCATGCTTTGCGGCGTGTGCATGTCCAGCCCGAGCAGAGAGGGCGAGGAGGAGGCGGTGGTGGATGTCGGTGAGGAGGATGAGGAGCAATGTGGGGGCGAGGTGGGGAGGCACTGGGAACCCTGGTTGGGGACGGCGGACTGAGAGCTTTGCGAGGGTATCTGAGCCGAGGTGGAGTTTGAGGTACTGTGCATGTTGCTCATCCCGTTCTCTGTCAGAAACTCCTCGAGATCCATGTACTGCAACTGGAACAGACCGCCATCACATGGCAATGTTCGTTCCCATAGCAACGGGCCCAGGAAGGAACTGTTGTTGCCGTTAGAGAAGTTGCCCGTGCCTGCACCGTTGCTGTCAGTGACTAGTCCATTGCTGCAGCCGTTGCGCAGAGGACAATGACTGAGAGAGTCTTCATCAATATCCACCCTGTCCTTACCTATGAGAAAGTGAAATCCAACTTAATCTACATATAATTTTACTCTCATAATTTAACACTCTCAAACCATCTAAAAATACATTCTAGTTGTTCTTATGAACACATATATTGACTTTTATAGACTTCAAGAGAGCAATATTTCTGATGGGCTCAGATTACGTAGTTAGGGACAGAATAACACTTCCCAGCAACTTTCACATCACTCTGGGAGAACTACCTCTGCAATGTCAACACATGTGAATAGCTCCCAGTGCATCAATGCAAAATGAAGAGCCTTTGAAATACTTTCCTTTAAACATCTAAAAGATTGATGTTTTTTGATATTCCTGAAGAACCATGGTAAAGCAACTACAATGTTACACCGCAGTGACACTGCTTAACTTTGTAGTTCAGCAACCATACAGCTGAACAATGGCTAAATGTTACAGAACTATGGTATTATGGCTGAAGCAAAGCCATGATGGAAAAGGCAACAGGTGTAACACAAAGTCAGACGTGTATTGTTTAACACAATATTACACTAGTGTAACATAGCAATTTTTCAAAGATGCATTGCTCTGATATAGATTGAGATATAGTGTAGTGTATATTGAGTTACGTGGTTACTGGTTAAGTTTAGTTGGTATAAAACCGCTTCTAATCTACAGGAGTAAAGCAATGCTAAAAACAATGTGAAAACGGACATGGCGTCTGAATGTCTTAAATCTGAAGGTCTTAAAGGCTTCCGTGTTAAAGTATTTAGATGGGGTCTGAGACACTCTAGATGCGCATTAAATATCGTGCGATATTTATCGTGCAGCCCTACTCTAGGGTGGGGTCTAAAATCTTAACAACACTAGTTAGGCTAAATCAGGCATTTTATGGTGCATTAGTGAGGAAACCAGAACCAGAAAAGAGAGTTTGAGATGAGACATTTCTGGTTTAGCTATACTGTATAAACACAAACCATAAAAATGTAACTGCAACATGTTTTAACTTTGAATTCTCTTCTCTACAATAAACAGCAGACCGTCACTAAAAAAAATACTCAAGCTTAAAAACAATTAACCACAGCAAAAGCGCAAAAACTGTTCTTGAATCATTTACGTACCATTTGAAAAATATCAGTGTTCAAAAGTTACTGCAGTGGTTTTAACAATGATTCAAAAGTCGTCTGCACAGAAAGTGGATTGACACTGGCGTAAGAATTTTTTTTTGTCACCTATTTAGGGTCAATTTCTATTCATGTTGACCAGATAATCAGTACAAAACAATGCCACTGACAGCAATCCATAAAGAAGATTTTCCAATATTCACAATGTTGTATTCACAGGCAGTGGAAAACTTCCATCTGTGTGGTTACACTGTGCATTGCACATGACTGTAAACAAAATGGCTTAGCCAACAGCTGACCTTAAAGTACCTGGATAGTGAGCTAAGTGGCTGAATAGCCTGGCCTTGTTTATCTCTTCAACTAAGTCCCATGTGATGTCCCGTCTGTGGCTCGCTGAGATTTATGCACAGTTGCACATGACCCTGTCATTTGTCATGTTCAACCACAAATTTTTATAATCAGAAATCGGACCAATCAGGAAACTATCTAGCCTTGTGACTATTAACAATATTTAGACTTTCCAAAGGGGAACAAACAAAAGGTTGAGAGGGAGCTCGTTATAATAAACACTGAGTGTCAGGGAAGCAGGTGCGGTTCCTCACCCTTCATTTCACTACAGTCTTTGACGCGCTGGTCGCCCTTCACTGGGAGCTGCAGGAGCGACTTTAAGTTTGCAGTGGAGTTTAAGTGTCCTCCGTTAAGTGAGCCTCCTGCCTGGATACTGTTGCCAAACTGTGGACTGGCTCCGGCAGAGTGAAGGTCCGGTGGAAGGAGCTGTGAAAGCGGCCTGGCCATCATCCTGAGATCCTTTGAGCGCTAGATGTTTGATGATTCAATACTATTGTGTAGCCGTGAAATCAATCACATGACGATAACAGTGGAAACAACAACAACAACAGAATATTAGCATTACTTTGTGGTCAAACAGCACATATACTAATATATGAGGCATATGGATTAAGTTCCTATCATTAGAGTACCATTAAAGTAAACAAAGTTAAGTCCTGTAACACGAGACCGCGTTTACTTTAGAGACAGAGGAGGAGGAAAGACCTGCGCGGCTCACGTGCACCAGAGCATCTGATGTCAAAGAAAATGAATTTTAAATTACCTTTATTTGAAAATAAGGTTTTAAGCAAACAGAGCCATTCTGGTTGCATTTGATTGTAGATTGGCCGAGTGGATAAAAATATACATTCCCAGTAATTTCAGAAAATGTTGACAGCTTATCTTCTGCTGGAAGTTATAAATACAGACGAATGTCAAAAATAACGACGTTATGTCCAAGACCAATGTGGAAAAAAACGCAACAAATTAACCAGTAGAAAACGTTCAGTAGATAACGTGAATGCGCGCACCTTGCGTCGTCTCCAAAATAACAAATGAAAACAAAACGAAGAAAGTGTTGCTGAGTCAATTTCTGCTGCGTAGTGCGATTGGTGGGATGTTGACGTCTTTTTCCATTCAGTCACTCAATCGCTTTTTCCCCTTGTGGTCACCCACTTCTGTTCAGTTCTCTCTGCATGTGTGTTACCGCACACTTTGAGCTGAGCCGTCCGAGCTTTTCGCTCAGCTGGAACGAACACGGGCCGCTCACGTGACGTCACACCTCCCCGAGTGAAAGCACAGCGCTGTTTAATATTAATGAGGCACGCCCCCTCGGGACAGGCACTGATCAGTGGTAGCACTGATTAAAAACACATTGGTCGATAATTTCACTCCCAGCTGTCCCGAAGACGCCTGTTAGGCACCCAGCAAACGCATGAACATTTGGCTACTTACTAAGTTGGACAGTTTTATAGTGCATCAGAATTATGATTTAACAAATACGGCAATTAATTGCCGTTTTAACAACCTTTCAAGTTATTACACTCAAGTCCTATGAGAGCGCTACCTTTTGAGGGGGAAAACTATCAAGCGAATGGACATACTTTTTCACTTCACTAGTAATCCGCGGGAAACGTGAGCATCATGCGAGAGGAGATGGCATCTACACGTTGCGTCTCAGAAACACAGACGCGCTCTCTTCTGCACATGGTATCCGCACGCGGAGACTCGGCTGAGCCTGTCTGTCCTTTTTACTGCCATTGGCTGAGAGAAAAGAGACTCCTCCCTGCGCGCCCAGCCACTGGCTACCGTGGAGAACTGCGCTCCGCCCATTTATCCCACCCATGCTACAGCCGCGTGAGAGAATACAGAAACTGCGTGAATCTTGGAGAAGAGTGGCGCACACCCACAAAAGATTCAGAAATAAAGGAAATAGATTTGCTGGGGTTGAACCTGATGAACCCAACCTCACAAGAGTATCAAAAGCATTGTAATGCTCAATGCAGGTCTTACGATTTCAAAACTCATATGTGCTTTTAGAGATATAACAAAACTAATTAATGAGGATAGTATAATGCAAAGATATGGTCGAAATTTTTTTCCGCACTCTTTTCTTCCTTGCTTTTTTCCATATATACAAAAAACAAAAACGCGAACACACCGTCCGTCTCTCTTGGACACATTATTTCGAAGTCACACACACACACACTCGAGGGCTCAGGGTACTTGTTTTCCACCCACCTCCAGTGTTTAAATCCATGTGACAGTTGTGCTCCCAGCTTCATGCCATAGGTTGTAGGATCCTTGCTGCCACCAACTGATCAACATGGAAAATAGCACTCTAAAATGTTTTAATACCTTTTGTTTAGTCAGTTTCACAGCCTCAACACCTATTATTCAGTTGTACAGTATATTGTGTACTGTGTATTCTATAAAAAAAATCACAACTATAATTCTATAATAAAAAAAAATCTATAAAGGACTTTAAATCATATATCGTGTTCAGACAGAAACTGACCAGTGTTGGTCAAATGATGGAAAGAAGGGAGATCAATACATGATTCAGTTAGAAATGGATTAATAAAATTAGAACTTTAAAAATTTTAAAAATTGTACTACACTGATTTTTTTTTTTTTTGTCATGTCTTTATGGGCAGTGTGCATTCTAGCAATACATGATATTTGCCAATCAAAAAGCCATTTTCTGTCTGGTACCAGCTAGTGTAACAGCCTTATATATCCTTACATATAAATATACTCAAACACACCTATTCCCTTAAGATATTAAGTACAACAAAAAATGTAAGATCACACTACTTCATGGTAAAATGATGATCTTACAGCAACAGAATAATTTAATGATAACTATTTAAACATTGTAACAAAGATTTAACTGAAGCAATAAATAATAAATGTTAAATAAAATAACAACAAAACAACTTTAGGAACTGATTAAACCATGTAACAGTTGTATGCTAAATGCATATTTAGCTTATTTTAATACAAATGCAGATAAATATGAAATACTTAGGTAACAATAAATGTTTACATGGAATTAATGAGGATATAACATTTTTAAATTTTATTAAATGCTTGGGTATCTTCAACAACCAGCTTATCATGTGTAAATAAAGTGATAGAAACATACTTATTACTTTTCTTCTTTTAAAGAAAAGGAGAGGCTATAAGTAGTATGGCATCTCTAAAAGGTGAGAAAAGTACATGGGATACATAGTTGGCAAGTGGACTGACTGTCACGCATTAATACACTTAATCAAGACCTGATCTAAAGTGATAACTCTTACAATCACTCTTCAAACTACCTGAAGTGTAGCTATGATAAAAAGATAATTGACTTTTGCTAAAAAACATCATAAAATATTGACACAATTTACATTACAATACACGTATTTCTTTCCATTCCTCCCTTAGGCTCTATACATAGACGCTACATTGTATTACTCATAAATGTGTTGTTTTAACTAACAATTTGGTAAGGCTTTTGCCTTTAGGGCAATAATCTGGAGTATTCAATTTTTTGTTCTTTGACTGGCTTTGTGAGGGGAATTTTTTTCTGTTTAAGGGCTAGCGTTAACGTCTTAATGGTAGTATTCTTTAAGAACAGTAAATAAATCTAAACAGGGCTCACATTTGATATTAAGAATTGTTAATCAGCATCAGGAATCCAGACTGCGACCATTGTTTTTCTGCCGGTCGCACTCGTGCATATGAGAAACATCAAACGGCAGACGAAACGGCACTACTCGTTTGAGCTGCGCAGCACAAACAAACTGGTCCGAGCTCAGAACAAGTTTACTCGGGAACCAGAGTTGATCTCACGACACTGTTACTGCACAGCGCTGCGAGATCCAGAGAAGCTTTTAGTATAAACAGATGAAACAGCGCTGACAGAGAAAATCATAAATAGTAACGCTAACTATAACCAAGGTGTTGTTGCAGACAGTCGAATGTTATTACATTATTAATTTCAGGGTTTGTACAACCTTTTAAGAGAAGTTCAAGCACTTTTCAGTGACTTTCAAGTATTTCACACAACTATTTACAGCACTTTAAAGCTATAAAAATTATCCAATTTAAATTTGATTTTTAATAGGATAACCAAAATTTACTTTGAGGTAAACAAACTCTTAATAAATTCAAAAGATATCAAATTACCAATGTAACCAGTAGATGGCAGAAGAGGATCATTTTTCGGCTTATTAGTCATTCATTCCCACTCTTTTGCTTTATATTTTGAGATTATACAATCACTGTTATAAAATATATCACTAAGAAATCAAATTTTGTCCGAGTTTTTCATTTTGTGTGTGTGTGTGTGTGTGTGTGTGTGTGTGTACAGTATACCCTAAAATGAAAATCCTGTCATTAGGACTATTTACTCACCTTAATGTTGTCCCAAACCTATGCTGGTTTTTCTGGTCACATCTCAGAGTGACCACATTTTCAAGCTCCAAAAATGACAAAAACACCAATAAAAGTAGGTTATATGACTCATGCTTTATATTAAGTCTTCTTAAGCTATAATTTGTGTGTGTGTGTGTGTGTGTGTGTGTGTGTGTGTGTGTGTGTGTGTGTGTGTGAAGAAAAAGTCACAAAGTGCCTTGAAAAACAAACTTTTCTTCAATTTGCAACAATCACAAAGCCCCCAGCGCTACCACATCTGCTTCTGGCGCTACCATCTGTAGAACTCAGTGGAGCTGGTGCCTCTGCAATCAATTATTAGTCTGGAGCCCGGAGCATGTATCATTATTATGCATTAATTTATTATGTTTCCTCTATTAAAGGGTTAGTTCATCCAAAAATGAAAACTAGCCCATAAATTACTCACCCTCAAGTCATCCTAGGTGTATATTACTTTCTTCTTTCAGCCGAATCCAGTCGAGTTATATTAAAAATGGTCTTTGATCTTTCAAGTTGTTTCATGGCACTCTCCATACGTCATCCGCTCGGAGCTGCTTCCAGTGTACAACAGTGAGCGCAAGCTACATTAAAGTGATTACATTTTGAATATGGATATTTTTCTTACAAAAACTTCTTACAGAAGGCCTTTGTTCACCCCCCGGAGCCGTGCGAGACACTTTTTTTTTATGGATGGGCACATTTTAATTAAGTGCTTTTGGACTGATGCATGCAACACCCGTTGAGTGCCATGAAACAGCTTGAAAGATCAAAGACAATTTTTTATATAACTCCGACTGGATTCGTCTGAAAGAAGAAAGTCATAAACACCTAGGATGACTTGAGGGTGAGTAATTTATGGGCTAATTTTCATTTTTGGGTGAACTAACCCTTTAAGGGTTGAGATAAATTATCAATTGGATTTGTCATGTAACCATCAGAGTCCACAGAATCATCACTCACGTTAACCTTTCAACACATGGACAGTAATGTCCAACATGCAGTAATTTAAATACTCCTTAAAATAAAATACTCATACTCCTAGCAGGACCCTTTTTTCACCTTCTGATACTGAATGCACTTTTTACATTAACAAAATCACATCTCCACACTTGCTCTAAGTGAACACCAACAACACAATATATATCAGAGACAGAATAATTCTACAGAGCATCTGTTGAGGTGAGCAATAGCCTACTGTTAGGGCACAGTACAATATTCGCCAAATCACAGAAACTTCATCTATTGCCAGCCAAGGATAATTTCAATATGAACAAGAGTTTCCTCTTAGAAGACCGGTGTGGTATTGGATAGATGGGTAGGCTAAGCATTTCATTAAAACAAATGTCTTTGATACATTTGTGAGTTTGTTGAAGGTGTTCATTTTCAGGGGTCCAAGTTACAAGAGGAGATTTAATATGAATGAGAGAGAAAAGAAAAAGCTCTCATAACACACAAGTCAATGCCTACATGAGCATAAGATGTATTCAGTCAGATATCTCAGTTCTTCTCATGAAAATCGCAACACTTCTCTTCTCAAAGTGCATATGAAAATGAGTTTAATGGCAAAACTTAGTGACTATATTCCATATGCAAGGATGAAGAGTTCCTTTTACACTCAAACCTTCTGTATGTTGATCCCATGACTAATTTAACACAAAGAGCCCTATCTCGTTGAAACTTAGCCAACGTCCCTCGACACACCTTCTTGTGCCGTGTGAGGAGCATTGCATTCCAGAAACGACAGGGACAATGTTTACAAGAAAATGCTCTGTTGGCTAAATGGGAGCTTCTGTGAATGAGAGCTGAGAGGAACTTGCGAGACTGTTTTCCACAAACTGGACATTTCAAACGATGCTGAAGACCTCTCACTTTGGGACAATGTCTAGCTGCTATATGAACTTTAAGGGCTACCTGTTGAGAGAAGGTAGCACCAAGGCAAAGGGGGCAGGACTTTCGTTTCAGAGGAACTTTGAGGGACCGAAGCCTGTTAAGCTTCAGTCCACCTGGAAGGCCCAGTTCATACACAGCACTTCCTCCACTTCCACGCCTGATTCTCACGAGCACAGCCATGCGCTTCTTAATTTTATGTTGCGTCCTGTGAATTGCTCGCCCTTTTCTCTTAACAAGTTTTCTTCTCTCATTTCTCTGCCTTTCCCCAAGGGAGACCTCCACCTGTTCTCTCTCTACTTTTTGCGCCGGGGTCCATTTGTAGCCTATCTCCTCTCTCTCTTTCCGTCTTTTTTTTTTTTTCTTCCGTCTCCTCAACTCCTCTTGGCTTTGAAAAGTGTGGTGTTGTGTAGAATGAATCTCTGAATCAGCTGAATGCTGCTGGGAATTGTGGTGTTGCTGATGTGGCTCTGATGGAGGCAACACGAGAGAATGCACAGGTATGTTTGGAGTAAGAGTATGCCCATGACCAGTGTGATAAATGGGTTCACCCTTTATCCCAGTGTGCTGTTGCTGATGGTTACAAAGAAGAGGCCCTGAGGAAGTTGATGGCAGAGAATGAGAATAAGAGGAGGCATTAGATAAAGAAGGGTGTGCAACATTGGTATCGGGTATATAGAACAGAGGGGAGTAGCCAGCTTGTGTTTGGGGAGGAGCCTGCTGGCTATGAAGAACTCCATGTTGTTCGGCATGTGTGCCACTAGGTGGCGCAAGCTGAAGCAAAGCATTTGTAGCAGCTTCACTTTCCGGTATCAAACCACCAACACTGTTATCTTCCCCTGTGCTCTTTTGAGCAACTGGCTGGCCAGTCCGTGTTAAGCCATGCTGTGAAAGCCTGTGTCGTGTAAGGCTGTTAGAGTATGCAAACGCCTTACCACAGACTTCACAAGAAAACAGCTTTTCTCCACCACCCTCGTGAACAGTTTGGTGATGTGCCGTCAAGTGAAAGTGATGGCGGAACGATTTCCAGCATATAGCACATGTGTACAGTCTAGGAGGTGGCTGAGTGGTTGATGTCTGTGGTTTGACATCTTGAGTGTATGAATAGAACAAAGAAGAGCTGCTTTGACCCCCTTGAATCAAGCTGCCACCAGAGGATGGATAGCTGTTAAGGTTTTCCCCAATTGGCGTTGTTGGCACTTCTTCAATTTCTCCTTTCTGGTGTAGCTTGCCATGTCTTTTAAGGCTCTGAGCATATCCAAAGTCCTTTCCACATAGAATACATTTGTAGTTCTTCTCTCCAGAATGCACTGTGTGGTGCTTGCTAAGATGAAATGCCTCTCTGAAGTACTTGCCACACACAGTACAATGGTGAGGCTTTTCTCCAGTGTGTATTCTGTCATGCCTCCGCAAGGTCTCTCTTCTTGCAAATCCTCGACCACAGACGCTGCACAAATACGGTCTAACATCACCAACGGGAACTCCTGGTCTGTGAGAGGACTGCCTTCTTTTAGGAGGCTCAGCACTAACCACCCCAGGTTCCTTCTTCTTGCGGGGCTTACGAGGGCGCTTGGGCTTTCCACCAGGTGTCTGCTGATCTGGTTGCTGGTTGAGGGCCACTGCACTTGGGTCAGTACTTCCTCTATAGGACTTTTCCAGGCCAGATGTTAATAACGGACCACTAGGTGAGGCAAGAGGCCCTAGACCCAGACCTCCAAGCAATCCACCAATGATATCCCTTCGATCATCCCCTCTACCTCCACTATGGGCAAGATTACCACTCATACAATTTGCAGCTGCAGCAGTGATAGCAGAAATGGCACTGTTGACAGAGCTAGTGACATCATCTTCAGAATCCTCTAACAGGGATGAAAGTGGGAGATGTGGCTGTTGATGATGATGCTGGCTTTGGTTTTGTGGGTGTGGATGCAGAGTAGGAGCTAATGATGCCTTCCTAAGTCCAGGCCCTGTCATGCTGCCACCACCACATAGGGTTGTTCCAGAATACAAGTTACTTTGAGAGCGCTGGTCCTTGTAGTCATCACTGAAATCATCACTCCGGTAAGAACCTGCATAACAGACTAAACAGTAATAATGCTATGCACACAAATTTCACAGTGCCTATGAAAAATTGTGACTTTTGAGTGGGTTTACTAAAAATATACACTACACTAGACGTTACTCACCCGCTGCATTAGTTGCTATTCCATCTTGGGAGCCCCCAGCTTTATTGCTCCTGCTTTCTATATTACTTTCATGCTTAGGTCTGGGTGTACGGCCTGACTTGCCACAGGTGCCCGAGGCTGCATGGTTCAAAAGGGATGTACTTTCCCGAAAACAGCGACCACAAGCTGGACAGCGGAATGGTTTCTCTTCATGTATTTTTTCATGGCGGGTGAGTGACTCACGACGATTGAAAGCACGACTACAAGTAGTGCAGGCATAGGGCCTTGCGCCAGAGTGGATGACACCATGTTGAAGTAGGTGCCCCTTTTTCTTGAAACATTTTCCACACTCAGAACAATGAAAAGTCTTGTCAGGACTACCACACGAAGATGAGGCTGCGCTCTCTTGAGTAGAGTGGGGAATACTTGGATCGGAAGGATGCAGAACTGGGTTTAAAATGTTACTTCTCGTGCCACTTGTGCCAGCTGTGGTTAACTCATGACTACGTAGGTGCCTGCGCAGACTAGAGAGATGTGTGAAAGTTTTGCCACACTCACCACACTGATAAAGGAGTTCTTGTTCAGGATGAGAATGAGGTGGCATGCAACCATGGCTGTCTGTTTTGGAGACATTTGTCACCAAGACTGATGCTGATGTAGAAGAAGATGCAGAAGAAGATGATGAGACAACAGAAGTAGAGGATGATGAGGTTAGGTGAGAAGAAGGGTCTCTGCCAATACCTGACAAACTAACACCCCCACCTCCATCCAAGCCTGGTGTGTTATCTTGGTTGAGTCCCCCTGAAGTGCTACTGTTGGGGTTTGTAGAGCTGTGACTGCTGCTGCTATTGTTGTTGCTGCTTTCAGACTTTCTCTGTGGCAGGTAGCCAGCCATGGCTTTCTTTCTCCTACCACCCCCTATACCACCACTTTCTCCGACAGCACTATCCCCTTTACCCTCCTCTTTTGATAAAGATAGATGTAGAGGAAGTGGAAGTGGCAAACCAGCTTCCTGCTGCATTAGAGATGCTAGCTGGTTGGAGGAGAGTACTGGAATTCCTTGAAAGTCAAAACCTCCGAACGAAGAAGGTTGCGATGAGGAGTGCAGTGGATGGTGTGGATGTGGGTGAGGGTGAGACAAAGTGTGAGGTGGCAGTTGCTGCTGTTGTGATGGTGGCTGTTGGGGCTGTGATAGAGTAGTTGAGTGACCATGAGTGTGTGAAGAATGAAGAGCGGGGGGTGGTACAAGGGCTGAACTTGTTTCTCCTGCAGCTTGGCCCAGACCAAGACCAAGATGGTTATGACTGCCTTGCTGAACTAAAAATTGTTCTAGACTGGAATTGGCTGGTACTCCAGAAAGAAAATACTGATTTGCAGCTAACATACAGCTAAACTGTTGATGTAGGCTTCGGGCGTCAGACTGAGATCCTGCTAACTGATGACTAAAGGTAGTTACTGCACTACTGCTGGGAGGGTTATTGGAAGTTGAAACAGAACTTGAAGGAGATGGGGAGGAAGACGATGGACCACGGGAGGCCTGAGGTACTGACAGGCCAGGATGCAATGGGGGTGGGTGTGGTGGAATAGATGAAACCAGTCCTCCAATTGCCCCTGCAGTTCCTCCACTTCCACTACTGCTGGCAAAATGATCAAATCGCCCTACTCCTGAATGTAACTGCTCTTGTGCAAGGGTTGCCTCAGTAGGGTGAAATGAGCGCAAAAACTGGGGGTATCCACTCACATGACTTCCACCACTGCTGCTGCTTCCAGACATTTTGCTGGATTTCCTCAAACTTTGAGAGGATGAAGAGAGGGATTGCTGCGCCAGAGGTGGCGGAGGTGCACTCATTTTTGCAAAAACTGATGCAGAATCTGTAAAGGCACTGCCTCTAGATGCTTGTAGCGGGCCTAAGCCAAGTCCAGACAAAATTGACCCAGATGTCTCACCTTGCTGCTGCTGTAACTGGTGTTGGTGAAGCTGCACTTGGTGTTGAAGTTGTCGCTCTAATCCAAGACCTTTGAATTGATGGGATTGGTGTCCACTCAGCATCTCTATGATGTCATTGTATTTTCCAAATTGGAACATCTCCCAATTACTGAAACATGGGTGCGCAGTGGCAATACCTTCTGATCTTTGAGCAGCAACAATATTTCTATGATGCTTTTCTATGAGTTGTGGCCAGAAGCATTTTCAAAAATAGTGCTACTTCACATTTTCCTTGTGCTTCTGGTGTCGTTTCATTTAAAGTGGGCACCCACATTCTCACTCTTCGGGCAAGTAGTCAATAAGCACATTTTGTATTGATTGTAACATGAATTTGTCATTTCTGCAAAAAGCTGTTTTTCAATGGGATTTGTCACTAACGAGATGACCAAAGTCGACTCCCTTTTGGCTTCACATTGGATTCCATATAATCACAGTTATTTGAGTTCAAATTTGATATCAATATTTCAGTCTGAATGTTCCATAAGAGTGCAAAGACATATGGACTGGTAAAAGAATGCCACAACTGCATCAGATGCAATAATGTTTTCACGTTTTGGGAAGTGCACTAAAAGTGCTTAATGTTGTCAGAGTTCATTGAAAAATTTCCACTTGCTTGGTTACATTTTTTAGTTCATGACCATCCAACAGTAGGATGGATCCCTCCAAATCCCATGGGCTGGTTTCATTACATCCAATATCTATTAATTCTTAATCCACTCTAGCAAAAGTGGCTTACACCTCCATTTCCAAGTTTCAATTAATATATTTCTTTCTTTTTTTCCATAGCTGGAAGCAAAATCCTCAACTACTATTCTTGGGGGCTGTGAAAATGTTCTTTCTGCCACTCCTCTTCTCACTGTGAGAGGAAAAAATGTTGTAAAATGTTAAATTATTGATTTTAAACAAAATTCTGGTACAATTCTTCTAAAAAAAACATAAACCATCAAAACCATAAAGACAAAACATAAAAAAAAAAAAAGAAAAACAACAACAACAGACTGTTTATTACAGCAGGCATTTTAATATTTGTTTGTTTAATACACAGAAGATGTAACTTGTGTGTGAATAGTTATGGGAGTACTGGCACATCTCCGAAAAAGTTCCAAGTGCATCACTTGAACATCTCATGGCATTTCCATGATTTCATTTTTGCTCATTTGTATTCTTAAATAGCAAAATGAAATAACTCACAATAACAAAAACAATTTTAAAAACCCGAGTTTCTATTATTTCTAGTGATCCATATATATCTAAATTTAAAACAAATTATAACTGACATTCATAATTCACCTTGAAATACTACATCGTATTTAATAAATTGATAACATCAGTTCATCTTATCAACATCATTTAAAGTACAAAAATTAACAGACATATTCAACTGATACTCGCTGTAGAGTGCACTGATGCATTTAACGAATGTTATTTTACAATCACAACACGATACTAAACAAAAGTAGTGTGAAATACGTTCTCAGACGATTTGCGAAATGAAAACAGTAAGATAATACACATTTCCAAATAGTGACATCTTATATTTAAACGTCGCGAGTGTTTTCTATCACTTTATCTTACACTCTGAACTGTTGGCATTGTGCTGAAAAGATGCGGAGTGCGGGGTGAATCGTCAGGGGTAACGTTAGAGGTGAATTTCATGTACGTTAACTAATGATTACATATTTCGATTGCATCGCGTCTCACTAAAGAAAAGAAAATGTCCATTTCGACAGACTCCGGGGAGTAATAGAATAACAAAAACCGTCTACGATGGGGAAAATGCACTTCGATTTTCAACAGTGCTTTAAAAACGCTCTTCAGAGTACTAATGGACTCGAAATATTTTAGCGCTGGGGCTGTGTAACATGTTAGCATGCAAAACAGCTGGCTAATACTACAAATTCAGCAAAGGGACGCAGCTTAGCTTGCCGTCATGATGCGCGACCTAACAACAGCAAGCCAGAGAATGCCAGATAATGCAGGATCGTTGTGCAAGTAGATTAATCATAATGAAATCACAGTCGAGACAATAAAATAGGCCTTTTTACCTACGCATCCATCTTTTAGCCTGGTCAAGATGAACAGGGCCTGCTACACTCTCTCCCACCCTGCCCCCCTCGTTCATGTGCCCCAGCAGCTCTGCGCTGTTTTCCAGTGGTTAGCCTTCTAGCTACAGCTAGTTAGCAGACTGTTTCCACTGCAACCGAATGTCTCTTACACTGTTGAACAGATGCACTTATTGTACTTATATCCTGTGAGAAATGCATCAAACTGTATTACGACCGATTCCTTTTTATTTTGCGGGTTTTTTTGTCTGCTAAAATATTTTGGACGGTCTATATGTTGGTGTTTTAGAAAAACAGATGCACTTATTGTACTTATATCCTGTGAGAAATGCATCAAACTGTATTACGACCGATTCCTTTTTATTTTGCGGGTTTTGTTGTCTGCTAAAATATTTTGGACGGTCTGTTGGTGTTTTAGAAAGAACGAATGACTGTGAGAAATGCATCAAACTGTATTACGACCGATTCCTTTTTATTTTGCGGGTTTTTTTGTCTGCTAAAATATTTTGGACGGTCTATGTTGGTGTTTTAGAAAGAACGAATGACGTGTGAGATTTTAACATTGGTCGTTTCCGGACCTTGGAACACTTCCGGCTACCCCGTTATCTGTCCGTTATGTTTATTTATGTATTTGTGGTCGAGACAGCGTTCGTGTGAAACTGCTGTACCCCGAATATTGTCGTCTTTAATTATAGAGTTACTAATGACGATAGGGTTCGTTTGCTTTTTTAGCTGTATTGTGTATGCCGATAGCTTTCAAGTGTTTTCAGCGTTGTTGTTGTGCAGTCAAATTTGACGTTAGCGAGCTCGCAATAGGTAGCCTAATTCTTACGTGATTCCGAATTACAACTCGCCGAATATAATTCTGATATAATATACTAAATGTGCTATTCATTCATTGTAGGATTCTTTTAGCATTATGTTTGTATCTTAGAACCTCTTATAGTGGCCATTTTATTACATACTGACAGCTCAAATTCAAAGGCTGGTCCTTATCAAAATGGCTGCCTCGGAATTGCTAGTCTTATTTCCAGTCTGATGCTTCATGGAAGATAATATCGTAAACATTGTACAGTAAATGCCGACATGAATAATTTACATTTTCTGTCTCTCCTCCTTCTATGTGTGTCACCAGACATTCGAGGCAACAGTTTCATCACCTGATTTTATTTAACAAAGGTGAAATTTAACCTGTATGGAAGGATGCTATATATATGTGTGTGTGTGTGTTGTTTGAGAGCATTTGTTATGAAAGTAAAATATTCTACTGCTTCTGTGCTTAGAAATTGCAAGACGTGAGCTCATTGCTGTACTCCCAGGGTTTCAATCTTCATTGTGTGCAACCAATGCACATCCTATTGTAGGCTATCAACCTTTCAAAATGCTTCAGGGCTTTATTTGCACATCCAATGTTTGTTATTTTCTGCAGTAATATGCCTTGTAAATCAATTCCATAAACATTTTCATAATTATGGCTTGTGGATACAAAACAGACATTGCTACAGACTTTTTATGACAAAGAAAATACTAAATTGATTCATCTGTTCTAATTGTCCCTGAAAGAAACAAGTTGAAATTTCACGTAATCAACAAAGAGACGACATTCGGTTGCACACATACAACATACATCCTATGACATCATTTATAAACGCATTGTGATGTCTCTGCAACAAGTAATGGCATTTGCAGGCTTAGAACAATTACTATGTGACATCACATTGAGACATTTTTGAAGGCACTCCTTATCATTAGGAATGCATGAAGAATTGGCAAACAATGTGGCTTTAATGTTTGTGCTTCTATTTTCTACTCCTAATTTCAAAAGAATTTCATGAGAAAGATATCTAAAACAAGTTAACACTAAAACCACAGAGGAAAAAAAAAATCACCATCGTAATCATAATATAACCATAACAACAAGAAGAAATTTCACCAATAACCATAATATTAACTGTCATAGTAATGACAATAACAAACACCAATGTATTACAGAGCTGTTAGGAAGATTGTCTTTAAGTTGTATTCATAATTCATTAAGATACACACTAGTTCCAGTGAAAAGTTAAATGAATGTGTTACCACCAATCCTCCTGATGCTGATGTGATATAAACTACTCCTTAACACTTTTACTGGGAGGCATATATATTCAAATAGTCTGTAACTTCTAACGTTCAATTTAATTACACTGAAAATTAACCAAGGAGTATAAAGTCAATGACAAAAAATTACCACTTGGTGGTTTTACAATGTAAATTGTTTAGTTTTCATTGGTAAAATGAGCTCCTGACACCTGTCCTATTTCTCAGAGATCAGAACCATACAGTAAATGATATCTGGCTTGTTTGCGAACAATCTCACATTTATATTTTTCCTTGTAATATTTACTTACTACATTAATATATTTTTGTAAAATGAGATTATCACTGAATAATGAGTAAGCTGTGGGTAACATCTGTACCACTAACGCATGTGTGTTGTATAGCCCTTAATATTGATGAGCGTTATTGGTTATGAAGATATCAGGTATGACTTGTTGTGTTCATATCTCGGTAACAGCAGATTCAAAACACAGGTTAGCTGTTTTGGCATGCCCGTATCCTCAGACTGTTCGTAGAGTCTCAGTTTTAACAGCATATACACATGGCTTCAACATGGAGATTCAAAAAGCAGTCCAGGAG
>NW_015555734.1:1010588-1018815 GCF_001515605.1 Sinocyclocheilus anshuiensis | reverse complement strand
GATAGGGTTCGGTTGCTTTTTTAGCTGTATTGTGTATGCCGATAGCTTTCAAGTGTTTTCAGCGTTGTTGTTGTGCAGTCAAATTTGACGTTAGCGAGCTCGCAATAGGTAGCCTAATTCTTACGTGATTCCGAATTACAACTCGCCGAATATAATTCTGATATAATATACTAAATGTGCTATTCATTCATTGTAGGATTCTTTTAGCATTATGTTTGTATCTTAGAACCTCTTATAGTGGCCATTTTATTACATACTGACAGCTCAAATTTAAAGGCAGGTCCTTATCAAAATGGCTGCCTTGGAATTAATTGCTAGTCTTATTTCCAGTCAGAGTGTGAAACTGCTGTACCCCGAATATTGTCGTCTTTAATTATAGAGTTACTAATGACGATAGGGTTCGTTTGCTTTTTTAGCTGTATTGTGTATGCCGATAGCTTTCAAGTGTTTTCAGCGTTGTTGTTGTTGTGCAGTCAAATTTGACGTTAGCGAGCTCGCAATAGGTAGCCTAATTCTTACGTGATTCCGAATTACAACTCGCCGAATATAATTCTGATATAATATACTAAATGTGCTATTCATTCATTGTAGGATTCTTTTAGCATTATGTTTGTATCTTAGAACCTCTTACAGTGGCCATTTTATTACATACTGACAGCTCAAATTCAAAGGCAGGTCCTTATCAAAATGGCTGCCTTGGAATTGCTAGTCTTATTTCCAGTCAGATGCTTCATGGAAGATAAGATTGTAAACATTGTGTAATAAATGCCGACATTGTGAATAATTAAACATTTTCTGTCTCTCCGTATATGTGTCACCAGACATTCGAGGCAACAGTTTCATCACCTGATTTTATTTAACAAAGGTGAAATTTAACCTGTATGGAAGGATGCTATATATATGTGTGTGTGTGTGTTGTTTGAGAGCATTTGTTATGAAAGTAAAATATTCTACTGCTTCTGTGCTTAGAAATTGCAAGACGTGAGCTCATTGCTGTACTCCCAGGGTTTCAATCTTCATTGTGTGCAACCAATGCACATCCTATTGTAGGCTATCAACCTTTCAAAATGCTTCAGGGCTTTATTTGCACATCCAATGTTTGTTATTTTCTGCAGTAATATGCCTTGTAAATCAATTCCATAAACATTTTCATAATTATGGCTTGTGGATACAAAACAGACATTGCTACAGACTTTTTATGACAAAGAAAATACTAAATTGATTCATCTGTTCTAATTGTCCCTGAAAGAAACAAGTTGAAATTTCACGTAATCAACAAAGAGACGACATTCGGTTGCACACATACAACATACATCCTATGACATCATTTATAAACGCATTGTGATGTCTCTGCAACAAGTAATGGCATTTGCAGGCTTAGAACAATTACTATGTGACATCACATTGAGACATTTTTGAAGGCACTCCTTATCATTAGGAATGCATGAAGAATTGGCAAACAATGTGGCTTTAATGTTTGTGCTTCTATTTTCTACTCCTAATTTCAAAAGAATTTCATGAGAAAGATATCTAAAACAAGTTAACACTAAAACCACAGAGGAAAAAAAAAATCACCATCGTAATCATAATATAACCATAACAACAAGAAGAAATTTCACCAATAACCATAATATTAACTGTCATAGTAATGACAATAACAAACACCAATGTATTACAGAGCTGTTAGGAAGATTGTCTTTAAGTTGTATTCATAATTCATTAAGATACACACTAGTTCCAGTGAAAAGTTAAATGAATGTGTTACCACCAATCCTCCTGATGCTGATGTGATATAAACTACTCCTTAACACTTTTACTGGGAGGCATATATATTCAAATAGTCTGTAACTTCTAACGTTCAATTTAATTACACTGAAAATTAACCAAGGAGTATAAAGTCAATGACAAAAAATTACCACTTGGTGGTTTTACAATGTAAATTGTTTAGTTTTCATTGGTAAAATGAGCTCCTGACACCTGTCCTATTTCTCAGAGATCAGAACCATACAGTAAATGATATCTGGCTTGTTTGCGAACAATCTCACATTTATATTTTTCCTTGTAATATTTACTTACTACATTAATATATTTTTGTAAAATGAGATTATCACTGAATAATGAGTAAGCTGTGGGTAACATCTGTACCACTAACGCATGTGTGTTGTATAGCCCTTAATATTGATGAGCGTTATTGGTTATGAAGATATCAGGTATGACGTGTTGTGTTCATATCTCAGTAACAGCAGATTGAAAAATACACGTTAGCTGTTTTGGCATGCCCATATCCTCGGACTGTTCGCAGAGTCTCAGTTTTAACAGCATATACACATGGCTTCAATATGGAGATTCAAAAAGCAGTCCAGGAGGTTTGTTTTTATGCAAATGTCAACCCACACCTGAGCGAGATAATGATACTGCTATGTTATGCACTAATTTTATGCCAGAATATCATAACATAGAAATACTTTGATGAGTGCTCTTACTCTTGAGCCATTTTCTTCAACTCAGATCCATATTTAATAGCTTAAGGTGAACCGTTTGTCTACACAGTATACCTAAGAGAAGCATAAATGGGTAAGTACCCAGCATTACAGGAATCTAATGTATTATTCTTGTGCTTTTGGTAGTCCAGCGTCCCTTATGATGAATCTCTCTTACAAATCCAAGCACTTGGACATTGTAGAAAGTGGTGGCTCAGAATCCAAACAAAGTGCCATTGATCATTAATGAGTCTTTTTAAATGGAGAAAAAAAGATGATTGTCAGACATTTCTCTTGGTTTTCATCTGGGCTTTTCTGCCCAATTGTGTCCCAGAATGGCTTTCATCGATATTTCAAAGCGATCTCCAGTTATGTACTGAAGGGCAGACTTGAGAATTTAAACCTTGTGTACTATTTTCAGGATTCCCAAAAAAAAAAAAAAAATGTGAACAGACACTCACTTATCAATCACATCTTATTCAGTGTAAGATGCGGGTGAAACAATGGTAAGGCTTGCTTTCTCTGTCTTGCAGTATTCAAAATGAGTTAATCAGATTCTTAAAAGTTTATGGATATGCTCCTCAAATTGTTCCATCTTCATTCATTTTGACATTGTGAAAACCCTGACACACTTCCTCATTATGTTGAAGTGGATTAGGGTTTAAAAAAAGAGATAAGATCCAACATTACGTTAGTCCATCTTTAAGTAGCTTTACAATTCATCAGTTGGGATAAGCGCTCAACTCATATTCAACTGGTTCCTTTTAATGCAGACGTTAATTATTATATTAGTCTCCCAGTAGTTCCATCATAGTTATAAGATGAAAGCCGTTCTCTGAAATATATTTCTCCATAGCAGCTATATCTGTAATGTTTAACAATGTAAAATATCTGAGGATAAAAACATGACAAAGATATGAAAAATATCTCATCTGTCACATCATGTGGAATTTATATTACACTCTATTGATCTTCTATGCAGTATGTTTATAGGCAAACTTTACGCAAATAAATAGTTGTATATGGCAGCTTTGATCATAATTATAGCGGCAATTTCATGAACATAAAAAGCACGACAACTTTGAAGCTCTATCAAACCTGACTTAAAACTCTTATCTAATCTTATCTTGTGAATTTGCCACTATATACAACATATATCTGTAAAAATATGGTGCCACTTCGCTGTCTGCCTAGTTTCTCCCACTTCGTGGCCCCCTACTTCAAAATCTGTTTCTCTTATTCCTTTACCATCCTCCTACTACTTTTCTCTCTTCTCTCTGTATTTCTCTCCCTCTTCCGCCCACTCTCTCTCTCCCACAGTCCCTCTACCATCCTCCAACTCTTCACACAGTCTATCACTCACCCATCTTTTCCATTCCCTTTTTACCCTTTCCAGCCTCTTGCTCACACAGTAACCTCATTCTTGCTTCCTGTTCTAACCCCTTGGTTCGATGCCACTCCTCCTCCACTTCCCCCTCCACCAGGGATGAAGTGAAGTTGTTCAATGGTATTTTGCCTTTTAGCTGCAAATGCTAGCCTCCTGGCACTGTGTCCCCCAAGAGTCCCTGTTCCCATGACAACTCCTGTTCCTGGCATGTCACCCCATCCCACTCCTCCGACCCCGCCTCCTCCCAGGTGACATGACATCGCCGCCGAATTCCGCTCCTGCTCTCGCCCCGAGGTCGGGTGCGAGTTCATCTTGATCATGTGGTGGCGGTCGAGTGACGGTGTGGCGCAAACATTCTGCTGTGATTGAGCTTTCTGGTGGCTAACACGGGGCAGGGTGGGTACCATTCCACCTCCCCCTCCGGCTGTGTAGTCGCCCATTCCCATACCCATCCTGCTTCCGTCGTACTCAACCCCGCCTACCTCCTCCTCTAGATGGTCTGGGGACATCAGCTGCCTCTCCTTGGACTTCTTCAGGGTGTTCGTATTGGAATTCTTTGATGAAGTGGCCATGGCTTTGTAGTATTGGTGCTGCTGGTTCTTCGACATCCTTGATAAGGTGTTGCCATCACAGAGGGCGAGGAGCTGGTCTGTTGATTTGACACGACGTGGCGGTTTGGAAAGCGTATCGTAGTTGTGGTTTTGCTTCGACTCCGGTGGATCCAGAGGGTAAGGATTCGGGGTGTGGCTTGGGGCAGACTGTGGATGAGGTATTCGAGGACGATTAGCACGATTGGGAAGCGTGCCTCTTCCTCCCAGCGTGTAGTCGCCACCCCAGGGAAGGTGATGCTGGGAGGAATGAAAGGAGGGAGGGGCGTTGTTGGGCCTCCGTTTGGTGGTACAGTAACCCGAATATTCCTCCAATCCTCCTTTCTCTGTAGGTGGAGTAAAATATGTTTGAAAAGATGAGAAAATTGGGCGAGAAGAATAAACCAATTAGGGATGCACAGATATTAAAAATCTGCCCAATATGAAAGTTTTAATATTTTTATTGACATTTTTTTTTTTTTTTGGAAAAATACAATCAATGTATAAAAGATAATTAATTTTTCATGGTATGGTTAACAACCAACCAAATCCAAATTCTGTTCAATACCAATAAGACTTTGTTTCTTTGTTTTCTTGTTTCTATCTATCTATCTATCTATCTATCTATCTATTTATGGCCAATGAATAAAAATTTAATTGCCGAAATTACAACTTGATACAATCTGGTCTAAATATATTAACAATAATACACTAAAAACTAAAAAGCAATAATTTTAAAATGAATTTAGACATCACAACATTATAATATACAGTATGAAAATTACTATTAATTTTGGGATTTACTTATAATTACATGTAATTATTGCACGCATTATCTAGATGGAAAATTAGTATATTACCAATACAGATTAACAATCTGTATTGGTCATAACCAATATGGTACCAATATACTGTGCATCCCTAATAAATGTGGATGCACAACTAAAAATGTTTCCAAGCTTTGAGCTACAAGCTCAATCACAATCTACTTAACGCTTAAAAATAAATTCTTCAACCATAAATGAACTTTTCCACGACATTCTAATTTATTGAGATGCACCTGTATGTGTTTAATGCTTGATTTCATTAATATAATGCTTGATTTTGTTCATGTCTAAAAAATGTATTTCATTAATATATCAATATTAATACTATCCAATCCTGTTTTATCCTCAAACCTAAGCCATTTCATCTTTTGGCTGATTAAGTCTGAGTCATTGTATCAGCCTGTATAACCTTCGCCTGTGCAGAACTTTCTTGTCCCCCAACTGTAGCTCACACTTCCCAGGAGGTTTGATGTCTAGCTGAGAGAGAGGCCTTAAGGCTGTATACGTCTGTACAAGATTGTGAGTGCTTTGCACTGGTTTGCCCTCATTAAAATGACCTTCACAAACATTTATATCTCCCAAGTGTTCCAGTGAAACACTAACACTGCTTTAAATAAAAACCCAAGCGTACAGATATTTTTACGCAACGCTCTGAGCTCCGCATGAGACTTATGTCCTCATCACCAAGCAGGTAATTTCTCCTTCAAAATACAACAGTACTAAATATCACACTGTTTTTGATATCCGTCCATCTTTTTCTCCTTGATGCTTATAAATTTGCTTTATGCCTTTGAAATGATGTGGTCTATAATAAGAAAGCAATCATGCCAACCTTTTATGTAATTCCTACAAAACATAATTTCCTTAAGATTAGAATCTTCCTCTCCACTAGCAATAAAGCACTCACCCAGACGCTTGAGAGATGAGTATCTGTTGATCTCAGGCTTCACGGCGGCTTCATACGAGGGCGGCAGCTGAGCCAGGTTATGTAGAGAGTGATGGAAGGACGGCTGGGGCTTCATGGCATTAGTATGTTTACTGGGCTTCAATGTGCCACCAGTGGCCAGCTGCATGTTGTTCATACGTGGTGCATGCTCTTTAAACACACAATGATGGACGTTGAGGTTATTTCAAACTCTACAGAATAAACAACTGTAGAACTTTGGGTTTTACCTACCAATGGTGGCTGTATGTTTGGGACTGGAGCCTGTTGTATGGATGAAGTTATGCTGTAGATTCCCCACTGTGAAACAGAACAGAGGCATGTGTGTTTTAGAGATTTCTGCCTTCATGTCTTTGTAAATTCATACTAAATGTAATTTATTACAAAGTATATTTATTCATCTTCTACTGTAAATGTTGCCTTATTAAGCTTTTTTTTTTTTTTGCTCCACAATGTGTTGAAAATTTTACACCGTCTGTTCATTCTAATGCCATCATATACAGCTCTGTGCTAAATAATTCATAAATGCCCTTTCATCATTTGGCTATTGCTTTTTCCCTGTGTTTCTTCCTTGTCCTGAATTTACACAGTTGGCCGTTCACAAGATTCAAGCTGATATGGAAACATGAAAGGAACTCTGCATGACATATAATGCAACAATACCAGCCAACTGCAACCTGGTCCACGAGGATAACATTAGTTTACATTTAAAAAAACATTTAATATTCATGAATATTTGACCCAGGACACTTTGTTTCAAGTTATAGCTGTTGACATGCGATTAATGGGCTTTTTGTATCAGTGTTGGATAAATAATGGATAAAGGAACAGACAATTCTTTTTCAACACATTTAGTGGATGGTTATGTTTGACTTTTCATCTGAACATTACAAGTTTTGGGGTTAATGTATTTCACTTTTGTCACTGGATTATAGTGACCTGTGAATTTAAGTTTCTATGTCTTTTTGTTAATGGGAGATTTGTGGACACACAAAATCATTATTATGATTTGATAACAAATATTAATTTTCATTTTTACTTTGAAGTGAAAAGTTAAAGTGAGATGCCCCCCTCAGAAATGGGGCAGAGGGTCCCCAGTGGCATGTTGCTGCTTCTACAATAATTGTATTTTTTAATTTAATAATTATTATTCATGAACTTATTATTTAATAATATCATAAATTAGATGTGCATTTCAAATATCTTCATTATTCATCATAATATATAGGTTAATTAAACTGAATAATTCTATCTGAATTCTAGTGTAATTCAAATCTCTTCAACAGGGATTCTTTTATCTGATTTGTAGGTCATTATTCACTACTTTTTGTCACTCAAAATGCATAAATGTACATAGAATATTTAATTTAGCATTTGTATTTTTTCAAAAACAAACAAACAAACACATTAAAAAACAGCCCAAGGGAGGAGTTCATTTCACCTCAGGAGCGAGGCAAGATGGTCCCCTTTCATGATTGTCAATTTCGTGCTAACAATTAATGTTTCCATTAATTTCCCTTATTAATATATTATAATACATTATTATTAATAATATTCCCTTAATAATAATATTTTAAATATTAATAAAATCTTAAAGGGGTCATATGATGTTGCTAAAAAGAACATTATTTTGTGTATTTGGTGTAATGAAATGTGTTTATGCAGTTTAAGGTTAAAAAAACACATTATTTTCCACATACTGTACATTATTTTTTCTCCTCTATGCCCAGCCTTTCTGAAATGCGTCGATTTTTACAAAGCTCAGCGTTCTGAAAAGCGAGGTGTGCTCTGATTGGTCAGCTATTCAGTGCGTTGTGATTTCTGAATGCCTCAAGCGTGTGACGGAAATGTTACGCCCCTTACCATATTGTGATGCCCTGTCCGGCCGGAGCGACGAGACAAAAACATTAAAACCCATTATAAACGAGGCATTTGTTGCATCCAGTGGGGACATAATTACGGATTATAATGACTTATACTGTCTTTTTACGCGTTGCGTTGCA
>NW_015555734.1:1006898-1008111 GCF_001515605.1 Sinocyclocheilus anshuiensis | reverse complement strand
TTTTTTTTTTTTGCTCCACAATGTGTTGAAAATTTTACACCGTCTGTTCATTCTAATGCCATCATATACAGCTCTGTGCTAAATAATTCATAAATGCCCTTTCATCATTTGGCTATTGCTTTTTCCCTGTGTTTCTTCCTTGTCCTGAATTTACACAGTTGGCCGTTCACAAGATTCAAGCTGATATGGAAACATGAAAGGAACTCTGCATGACATATAATGCAACAATACCAGCCAACTGCAACCTGGTCCACGAGGATAACATTAGTTTACATTTAAAAAAACATTTAATATTCATGAATATTTGACCCAGGACACTTTGTTTCAAGTTATAGCTGTTGACATGCGATTAATGGGCTTTTTGTATCAGTGTTGGATAAATAATGGATAAAGGAACAGACAATTCTTTTTCAACACATTTAGTGGATGGTTATGTTTGACTTTTCATCTGAACATTACAAGTTTTGGGGTTAATGTATTTCACTTTTGTCACTGGATTATAGTGACCTGTGAATTTAAGTTTCTATGTCTTTTTGTTAATGGGAGATTTGTGGACACACAAAATCATTATTATGATTTGATAACAAATATTAATTTTCATTTTTACTTTGAAGTGAAAAGTTAAAGTGAGATGCCCCCCTCAGAAATGGGGCAGAGGGTCCCCAGTGGCATGTTGCTGCTTCTACAATAATTGTATTTTTTAATTTAATAATTATTATTCATGAACTTATTATTTAATAATATCATAAATTAGATGTGCATTTCAAATATCTTCATTATTCATCATAATATATAGGTTAATTAAACTGAATAATTCTATCTGAATTCTAGTGTAATTCAAATCTCTTCAACAGGGATTCTTTTATCTGATTTGTAGGTCATTATTCACTACTTTTTGTCACTCAAAATGCATAAATGTACATAGAATATTTAATTTAGCATTTGTATTTTTTCAAAAACAAACAAACAAACACATTAAAAAACAGCCCAAGGGAGGAGTTCATTTCACCTCAGGAGCGAGGCAAGATGGTCCCCTTTCATGATTGTCAATTTCGTGCTAACAATTAATGTTTCCATTAATTTCCCTTATTAATATATTATAATACATTATTATTAATAATATTCCCTTATTTTAAATATTAAAAATATTAATAAAATCTTAAAGGGGTCATATGATGTTGCTAAAAAGAACATTATTTTGTGTAATGAAATG
>NW_015555734.1:985106-1006491 GCF_001515605.1 Sinocyclocheilus anshuiensis | reverse complement strand
CAACAAGCGCTACTCTACACTGCTCAAAACTCGCGTTTGAATCATCAGTGGCAAATTCTTTAAATATGAAAATGTATTTACAGGCTATGAGTCATTAGCGCCAGATTGTCCTTGCAAAGTTGGAATTGCCCCACTTTATAAACCAATTATCGGTTTGTAAACATTCAGGATGCGCGCGCATCATGGCTGCAGAAAACCCGGGAGAGATAGCTCAGCTGCAAGTGACGTAACTGTGACGTCTACTCTAAATTGGTCTATTGAAACAACCTTTGTGCATAGACGGCATTGTAGGCTACTCTCCCAGGTTCAGGAAACAGCCCTACGTAAAATGCGCTGCACACATCTGAATATTTGGGTTGAAGTGTTCTGGAACAGTGTTGTAGGTTTGAGACTTTAGTCTTTGCAACTTTAGGGATCTTATCTATGCACAAACAGCTTGTAACACTCCAAAGAGAAAGGAAAACATGAAATTGCGTCATATGACCCCATTAAACATGCTAAACTCATCTTGCTAAATTAAATGTACACTGTTCTTAAAGGGGGCATCTCCCCTACATATGGAGATTATGAAGTTTTCCACTCACGTCGGTTATCTTTACTCTGTAGCGTTGGATAGAGATTTTTTGGGGGTCGTCCAAGCGTCCCCTCTCCTCCTCCAGTTCCCAAGGCAACACTGTTGTTTCTATCTCCCTCTTGAACTGGACTCGACTGGTGACGCAACATTTCCACAAGAGCCCTGACAGGAAAGGATATAGAAATGATTAGTCAAGAAAATACAATTTTAGGTAGATCAGAAGTCCTTTTTGATCGAGATGCATGAACTCTCACCTGGGCATGTTGAGTTCTCTGTTCCTAGGCTGCCGTGATGCCTTGTGAAACGCCACTTTAATAGCCACTGCCACCGCCACTGTAAACGAGATGACTCCACCGATGACGTAGACGGTGTTGTTGCTTTGTTCGATATGGCTGAGGTCCGGGTGGGCAGGCAGCGGGGGCCTGGTCGCAGGGGGGGCCGTATTGGCCCACACAGGGGAATGGTAGTTTTGGCAGATGTTCTGGTCCAGCCTTCGAGTGCGGTCCGCACAACAAAATCGGTAATGGCAGGTCCCGCAGCAGTAGATGAAGTCATCCTTGGAGCAGTTAAAGGTGAGGTCATACTGTCCCATGACATCATAATAACCCCGACACACGTCCACTTCCACCAGCTTGCGAGGAGGCGGAGCTACCTGCGCCGCTCCAAAAGGGGCCTTCAGTGCATCAGTCGTTACATTCTTTGGCAGCATTATCTGAGGCAGCGGCCTGAGGGGCATTTCTGCCGCCCCAGCTGGCTGCTTTGGCCGACGATTCATGGACTTCCCTCGCATACCCCCACCGTTTTTAGAAAGGGGGTACAGAAAGCCCCTACCCTGAGATCTGGGGTTGGGCATCGGTGTAATGATGATAGGCCCATTTGGTGTGTTTCTGGTGGGGCCCGGGACGCTCGCCGAGGAAGCGTTAAGTGGGACAGCGATTAGCAGGAAGAGAATGGTGACACGCACTCGAGCTTCCAAGGTGGACACCATCTTTACATGACTAATGCTGCTATTTTCTCTCGCTGACTCAACCCACTGCACAATGCTGAATTTTGTAAAAACAGCCTGCTTTGCGCTGTTTGTAAAATATTCTTGTAGCAGCCCTCCGACGTATGAAATCTGAGTCTATATCAAAACAGTCTTCAAAGAAAAATCTGTTCTCAAAGTCTGTTAAAAGTGTGCGCTGTGAACGGTCACACTCCAAAACGGCGTGAGAGAAAAATAACTATTTTGATGTGCTTTCAGCTTCAAGGTGAGCTACACATATTCTCTCATCATGCAGTGCTTCCGTCCAACGTATAGCTGGAGAATCTGAACAATATGTAAAACAATCCAAACGCTGACAATATTCTGTGCAGGCAACATACAATTGACTAGTTCTTGTTTAAACAGGAAATTAAAGACTATTTAATAAATTGTCAGTTTTGAACGTATTAACAAGGCAAATGTTCCCTTTTGTGGCTTTCTTCCAAAATATACATTTTCAGATATCCACAGGCAAACAAAATGGCTTCTCGTTACTGTCCTTCTATTACTTTAATATCTAGTGTTTTCTTGACACATGAAGGCAATTATGTTGTAGTATACTGTATACAATAAATGTGTTTAGGTTTAATTCCCTGTCTTGGCACTTATCAGGATGAAAGTTTTGTTTAAGAGAAAGGGGCAACTGTAAACAACTTTAAAATGTAAACTAATATTTTGCTTATCACAATTTTATTTTATTTTTTTATTTGGGCACTCTTTTCGTTCAGCAATGGCACTTAGTCTTTAAGCAGATTTCCCTGACCTGTAATGCTCCCTGAATGATTACTATTATTAACTAGTATAAACAATTTTCATACACTTGGTGAAAAAAAACAACAACTCAGAAATTAATCTTGTTCTACTGCACTTGTTTACGTGTTAACAGGACTACTCAGAATGTTGAACTCCTTTGAGGGTTTGAGGGCAGTATGGTGAGGAATCATTTTGATTTTGTTCAGTATCTCATTCATCGTCTTTACATTACTGAACTAAAATTAATGTGCGCTTCCTCATTCAGCATGTGAAGAATTACCAAATGGATAATCCTGTGTGCAAATTTAAAATAGTTAAAAGAAATCAGATATGAATTGAGTCATCTGTCACATTGAATATAAAATGGTTATCCTAGCTACATGCATTTAAGGTGTGTATTCAGAATATATAATAAACCGTTGACACAGACACACTCAAAAAAATTAAAAAATAAACTGATGATGGCAGAAAAGACGTAAAACGTTTTCAAGGCTGACTGTCTTCACAATAGAAATTTCCAAGGAGAGTGACTGTGTAAACCTTCAAGTCGCTTTCCAGTTTCTTAAGGTTCACTCAACAGATTTGCTTAAGATAAGCCTAGTTTTCATTGAGACCGAGAAACTTTTGAAACGGTTTGCTGAAGCTCTTGGTGAAATGGTTTAAAATCCCATGGTGTAGACATGGCTGTTTCCTCACTATTTTGCAGGGTTGATCTTGGAATCTGCTGGCAGTTATGAAGTGTTCAGTTATCAAGCGATGTGCCTCTGAAAAAAATGAACGCTGATGTTACATCCTACATGCGCACACACACACACACACACACACACACACACACACACACATCTGTGAAAGTTTTTGAAAGATCATAGTTAGCTTGTCATCTGCATGGCAGCCTACTATTTACATTGTGACACATATGGCATGTGACAGGCAAATAAGGTATGCAGCAACTAATGCATCAATATAAAATCCACAGAATTCCACACAAAAGACATTTTCATGGGGTTGGACTGTATGTCTATACACATTATATCTACAAATAAAATTGTTTATTCATGACCATGCATTAACTAGCCAGCGCTTGTCCATAAGAAATATTAGTGAATGCAGACATTAAATATGCATATCTGCAAATAAGCAAACATTCATTTTTTTAAAGAAATTGCTGCACACAATCAAAATATTAAACTTTCAATATCAATCCAAGTTACTGAGAAGTGTGTGAAACAAATGAAAACAACTGCAAAATATGACAATGAAATGACTTTTAAGCATTAACATGAACTCAACTCGCCTATAAACTGATTGTTTTATTAAATAAACATTGTATAGTTGTGTAAAACCTAAATATGATTTCCATTTGCAATAAACAAGAAGCAAAACTCATCATTACAATAGCTAACTTGCTTTCACCCTATCTATAAAATCATCGACACACATGCTCTGATGATCATATTAGTTCCGGTTCTTCAAATATTTAAAAAAACAAAATAGAAAGTCTCAAACTTTATGTTTCTCTATGTCAACATATGTATACTGTATATACTGCGAGTTGTTCCCACCGGTGAGATTTCAAAATCATTGCAATTGGATCATTCCAGATTAAGGAATTAATTGTTCCTTGCAATTTGTGAACCAGTTTAAAAAGGTTCTTTGAAGAAAAAAAAAAGAATTGGCTCAGAAGAACGATTCATCATGAATCGGACCTCATTACCATGTTTCGGAAAGCAAGCAATTTCTTTACATCGAAATAACAATGAATGGCATGTTTTCTGCAGTGTGATGAAGTAAAAAGTAAGATATTAAGCACTGAAATGTAGTGAAGTACAGTATTGAGTGCTGATTCTTGAAAAACACACTTAACTACAGTAATATACTCAGAGTAAATATATATTTAACATTTATATATAGATTTAATACCTACATTTAGATGCAAGCAAGATGGATTACTTTAATATGTATCCTGTAAATCTGTATTTACTTAAATCTAACATTTGTACAAAGTATGTGCAGTACAGCTGCAGATTCCAGCTCATGACGCTGAGAAAGAAAAGAAGAGCTGATGTGATGACCGTTTGTCTAATGTGTTACAACAAGTCACTATGAATCAGAAGCATTGAAAGAAGTGAATAGTAGCAATGATCTGAACAAATAGTGATCAGTCCTTTTCAGAGAGCATAGCATGATGCATGACATGAAGGAGGGGGTAAGCGAGAAAGAGAGAGAGAGAGAGAGAGAGAGAGAGAGAGATGCTGCTTTCCTGACACTGTAGGTCTATGTGTCAGAATGTTTGTGAGGAAGTGAAAGAGACAGTGTTGTGCTAAATATTATTCTGTAATCAATACCTATATGCTTTATTTTTCACAATTGTAGGGGCCTGGGGAAAACCGTCGAGCAGATAAAAGAAGGTTGGGTAAAGTACAAAAGAAAAGGGAGATAAATGCAGGGTAGAGATTTAAATATGAGCACAGCATAGCAGAAGTGCACAGAGCCAGAGGTATGACAGAGGAGAGGTGCTTTGTGTGTTTGTGTGTGTGTATGTGGGAGTGCAGTGTGTGGGTGGAAGAGAATGGAGAGCGTTCAGTGACACCACTTACTAACACACATACGCACACAGTGTACACAATGCACAACACCGGGAACATACAGTGCTAACACCAAACGTAGAGACTGCAACACATGCAGACAGTATGCTGGCTAACAAACTGCACTTTTTACAGGTATCAAAAATGCGTATAGTCCTCCGTGTGTTTGTGTTTGTGTTTGTGTTTGTGTGTGCGTGTGTGTGTGTGTATGTGGGAGTGCAGTGTGTGGGTGGAAGAGCATGGAGAGCGTTCAGTGACACCACTTACTAACACGCATACACACACAGTACACACAATACACAACACCGGGAACATACAGTGCTAATGCCAAACATGAAGACTGCAACACATGCAGACAGTATTGCTGGCTCACACAGGAATACTAACGCGTACTAAATCCGCAAAAATGCACTGTGCAGAAAATGTATATAGTCCTCCGAAAGAGAGAGTATAGGAAATCTGTTGTCACAGATCAACAAGTTAATGCCATAAGAGACACCAACAGCACGTCTTTGATGTAATGAGGCACAGATATCTCTAAGGAAAACTGCACAGAGAGGAGCCACATAAAAATCTGCAGGAAATACAGCATTGGCCAGGAAGATATACTTGTGTCTCTGCTGCAGGCTGCGCTCTCATCTTAGCTATAGTGGCTATGCATCACGTCTACATTGGCGTTGTGGCATCAAGCTGGTTCTGCACATCAGCTAAAGTAGTGAACTAAGGAATATTGACTGATTTTAGAAATAAAAAATATATATTTTAGGGCTGTGCAATATACCGAAATTATCGAAATATCGCAAATGTACATATTGCAATATGCATATCGCTACAGCTTGCAATATTTGGGGCCATGAACAAAAGACAAAGAGAAAATCACTCACTGCTCTTACCTAAATAACTTTTGTAGCTTAAATAAGAATCAGTGCATATTGAATTCAAAGAGTAAATACTACGCAGTGTTTTATTTTTCCTTTTTATTATTCAGTTCCTAAACTCATGTTAAAATGACATTTTTACGTAATGCTCGAGTTAACGAATATCACATTATTTAATGAGTTATCGCATATCGCATTTTTCTTCAATATCGCACAGCCCTAATATATATTCTAAAATACATAGGGATAGAAATACACAGAAAATACAGTAAGTACACAGGCTCAAAAAAAAGCTATTAAATAGCTATTACATTTAAATGCTAAATAAATATAAAAATATTGGCTAACTATTCTTTGAAATATTTTGAAAGTCATGACAATAATATGAAAACCATAAATGTGTACAAGCAGTGCTAAGGCACACTGTAAAAAAAAAAAAAAGTTGTAAATAAAACATTATTTATTTGTGTATGATTTACAGGAAAATACTAACAAAAAAATTTTAGGTTTTATTTCAAAATACATAGGAATACTGGTAGGCTCAATTTTTCAAAAATATGAAAAAGAAAAACTATTAAATAATTAAAATGCTAAACAACAAATATATTGGCGAATCATTCTTTTAAATATTTTGAAAGTAATTAACATAATATTAAGACCATAAATCTGGATACAAGCAATTCAAATAATGTATAAAAATATATTATATAATAATATATTATATTATATTATATTATATTATATACACTATAAATGTTTTTTAGTTTTTAAATAAAACAATGATTATTGTAGTATGATTTAAAAGAAAATACCATTTATATTATATATTGATTCAATTATGTATACAATTATTATTTTTTCTATACTTCACAATTTCACATTTAATTCAGTGTGCTACTTGACATTTCTTTGTAATTGTTTGTGAAATTTACTAGCAGTTTATAAGAAAACTGTTTCCACACTATTGTTTTTCAGTGTATTATATTATATTATATTATGTTATTAAGGGACAATAAATTTGAAAGATGTGTGGCAAAATGTTTTAATGTCAAATTAGCCATGACTGAATTTGATCATATATTCTACATATATTCATATATATTCTATAACCGTGATCATATAATAACCGTGAAATATTATACAACATTTCAGTACAAGAAAATGATTTGGTCAGACTATATTCTTTTATTTATGTAATGCTGGGAACTTGACGAATGCTGCAAAATGGATTCAACACCTCTCTTAATGACAGCTGCTGATAATGCTTTCATAATTACACATACAGCGCAACAACCGACCTACGTGGGAAGAATGTGTTTCCTTTTTTCGCCATTGTATTTTGTGCACACCTGTGAGAAGTTCTATGCACTAAGCAATGACAGAAGACATTTTAGACACGGAACGCCGATCTGAACAGGTGTGACTTTGAGTGATTCATATGGGCCATTTACAGTTTTCACAGGAGTGAACCTAAGAACAGCCCATAACATTAAAAACAGTAACCTCTCATTTGCATATCTATAATATATATAGCGTAGGCCAATTTTGACACCTTCTCATCTATGTGAAACAGTATGCGCTTCTGCAAACTGGATTAGCTTTTCCTGAACACAGCACACAATCAGCAAGGCACTGTGGGCGACTTCTAAGAGATGTGACACTGAAGATGTGGCGCATTCAGAAAACAGTTTCTAGAATGTGAATTGACAAAGGAATCACGGACAATTCATCTGCTTTTAATCAGATTTTAGGAAATCGTGCTATTCGCCTTCTATTTCATTGTATTACTGTTGCAAAACATGTCTGTTTTGGATGTTCTCTTGACTTCTCTTTAACTCCATCCCTCCATTTCCCTCTCTCTCTTTCTCTCTGTGATATTCAGTGCGTGGGTTGAGGCAGCTCACTCTCTCTCAGAATAGCACTGCAGTAGTTCAGACTTGTATAGAAGGAGAGAAGGAGAAAGAGAATGATAGATAGGATGAATAGACCTTCTTCTCCCCTCTAAACCTGCTGTTCTCGTGAATGACAAATAGTTTACCCTTTTCCTTCGTACCCCTGTGACACTCCAGGCTATTCGTGGACTTGACTTTAGCAGTCCATTAGTCCTAAAGCCTATGCATCTATAATATAAAATCATTTTAAAAATGTATATTTATCAAATGCAGCGCCTTGTTCTGGAAAGGGCTGGGCTGTCAAATGAATGCAATGAGAAGTGAAAGACAAAAAAAGCCACTTTGTGTGCATCATGGACCATGTTTAGATCTAAAGGAATGAGATGAGTAATATCACATAGGACAGAATGAGAGTGACTAAAGCTTCTGTCATACGTGCAGCCCCCCCAAAAAATAAAACATCTATAAAATGTGTTGCAAAGCAGCAAAATGTGCCATTTGACAAGCACAAATTCTGCTTGGTGCCTCTTGACAGCAAATTTCATTTCTCTGTCTTTATTCATAAGCTGGAATAATGAAACCAGTTTGAATATACAAATCATACTTGACAACAAATGTTGTTGCATGAATGTACAGTCATTTAAATGATCGACATGGGATCTCAGGTCTTCTTTACTTTTTAAGTTTCACCTCATTACTGAACTCTATTTGGCAAGACTTCTGCAACTCTATTTGGCAGGGCCTATATTGGAACCATCGTTAATAAAAAAAAATTACGCAGAATTATTTATAAGTTGGTAGCCTATGTGTAGGCCCAAATAATGCCACCAGGGTGTGTTCCGTTAATTCTGTCAATTTAGCATAACATAAGCTAACAAAATAAATAAATAACAAATCACCCAACTTCATACCTGTAGAGAGACACACCGTACGAAAAGTCCTCTGCGCAACCCACCAAACAAATCGGACTTTTGTTGCTGTCGCTACAGTCATATTCCCCAATAATAACAGGGTTTGATACATGTCTGATAGCTGGAGGTGAAACTATTTTATATCGACGTGTCTCTTGCGGATTGTGGACCTGTAATTCGCACGCGGGTGAGTAGGTGGACATGACAAACAGCGCGAGAGCAATGAATGGCCGTCTGCGTAGGCGTGAATGCATGTTTGCACGGAGGGTGATATGGAGCCACCTTACACTTACATATGTGTGAACATCTTCCTCCGGTCGCTTGCAATTGATTGAAAACATCAAATGTGACATAAGCATGTCGAACTAGTCTAACATTTGTGTTCCCCCCCCCCCAGCGCAAATCATGAAACTTACAGAACCAAACATAAGCGCGTGAACGTTTGATCAGACAATTAGATGACTTGCAGAAATATAGTTCAACTTGAGCGACTTACCTGTACTGAATGCTGCTGCTCCTCACGACACCCCCAGTCTCACATCTCATTCAACCCTGAGCGACGACGATGGCTGAGAAATTCTGTTATTTCCACAAACTGTTGCAGCACTTTCCTACTGCTGGTAGTCTCGTCTTTTGGTAACAAAACACCAGTTATAGTCACTAATATCTTTCCAGGTTTTTCTCTCACCTACGCCGGTTTTTTCCATGTTCGTACTACAGATAAAGCAACGGTTTTTAGCGATAGGCAACAGATCGTGCACAACTTATTTGCGTGTTAACGTTATGTACTGTGAAAGTATTCCAGGTGAGATAACCTTCTCCTAAATCCCTCGTATATTTGTATTAACGCCCAGAATAACGGACGGCACCGACGCCATGCATTTTTTTCTCTGTTGTTCTTTAACGTTGCCGTTAATCGACGCCGCCTGCAAAGTGTGCACACAAGAACATTCCGACCCTGTCACGAAACACCGGTGGAATGAGACGGGTGTTCTCACAGAGGTCCGCTCCGCTGAATAGTGCGTTTATTGGTTTCGCGAGACGGTGTTTGTGATGGTTTGATACGTTGATTCCCGACCGCTTCAAGTGTTTCGTTTCTCAAACTACTTCTCATCCTTGCCACGATTATGGCTGGCTAAGCAATACGGTGTGTGTGTGTTGAGGGGAGACACACTGATCGGTTGCCATGGCAACGATGTCATTTTGTTTGTGACTAATAATCTTGATTCCCTACCCTTAAAGAACACAAGAATGGGTTGCAAAAAACTGTAAGGCATCGAAATAAAGACGTGTAGCGTTGGCAAAATGCGGCAGTGAGGGGTTTAGCAAACAAAATGCAAATAAAAGAATGCAAAAATAAAAAAATAGGCAAACCTGCATGATGACAGCCGTTGCCTATTCTTTGGCACATCCTATGGCAAAAGCCTAACATTCACATAAATACTTACAAAATAAACATGTCTAATGAATTAAGTACTGCACGATGTACATCTACATAAAGATTTGCATTTATTCAAACTGTTAATCTGATTCCCGCCTGCTTAAAATAGCCTACTCTTCTTTGCAATACAACTTGTATTAGTTACAAGAAGTCCTTAGTTATCTAAGATTAATCATCTAGGCAACTGAATGCTTGATTAAATCGTCGATAAATATTTATCTTAATTAATCTGCACCTACTCTATCATCAAACAAATGAGCTCGGGTTAATAATCACATATCATCTGAGGCGACACAGATACAGATACATGCAGCCAAGTGCTGAACCTCAACCGGCGCCTCTGGCTAATCGACAGCCGTCCTTCGCCATTTCAGCCCCATGGAGAGCGATGCAATCACACACTCACCGCACAGCACATAATCCACCGAGGGCATGAAATATTTAACCACTCTGTGCTAGTAGAGCAATTCATTTGTTTTTCTTGAAACTGTGATTCTCACAGGTGAAAGGGGCGAGCCGTTTTGCAGACTAGTTTAGGCCTATTGTGCAACCCACAGAGATTTGAAGCTTCATTAATTAAAAAAAAACGCTTCGAAATTTTTCGATTATTGTATATGTACTTCAGGCTCATATCTTCCCCCTCATCGGCTTTCCTTCCTACAGACAGCAATTAGCCGGTGTGCACTTAGCTATTCCTATACAGGTTGGTCGGCCGCTGTTTCGGCCGCTCAGGCAACCTGAGACGAGAACCGATCATTCGTTCATAACCCGCACAAATTACAGCCCGCAATGCGCTCTCTGAATATGGGGAAAAACCTGAGTATGGCATAAAATGTTTCAAGGGGCGAAACACACTGAACAGCTTGTTTTTAACCATCTGCAGGTCTCCATCATCACACAACGTTTCAAAAGCAAATATTGCTGAATGCTAGGTGAAAGCAGCCTGAACTGTAAGACTCCAATGAGTCTAACTGGGCAGATGTAAATACAGACCATTTAGAGAACATGTACAGTTCTACAAAACACTTAAAAGAAGAGCTCACCCATACATGAAAACTTGCTGAAAATGTTCTCCCCTTCAGGCCATCCAAGATGTAGATGAGGTTTTTTGTTTGTTTTTTTCCCTCATCGGAACAGATTTGGAGATATGTAGCATTTTATCATCACTTGCTCACCAATGGATCCTCTACAGTGAATGGGTGGCCTCAGAATGAGAGTCCAAATAGCTGATAAAAGCATCAAAATAATCCACAATATGTCTAGAACCATTTTCACTTGTAAACAGTGCATTTTTCTCTCCCAATTCAGACGAGACTACTTTAACTGGAGAAAGCAACGTTATGGATAGAGAACGCATATTTTAGCCAGAAGCAATGATTTTAAGTTTGAGTCTTAATAATGAATATATTACATACACAGCTTTTTCACCGTTTGGATTGTGTTTTTATCACCTATTTGGACTTTCATTCCGATGGCACCCATTCACTCCACATTAACCATTGATGAGCAAGTGATATAATGTTAAATTTCTCAAAATCTGTTCAGAAGAAATCCGTTTGAAAAAATAAACTCATATCTTGGATGGCCTGAGGAGGAGTACATTTTCATTTCTGGGTAAACTATTCCTAACTGTTAAATTAATTTAAAAAAAGAAAATGAAAAAAAAAAAAAAAAAATCAAATTATTTCCCAACACACAATAATGTCGAAGATAACTCCTGATAACCTAATGTCCTTGCCCAGTTTCAACTGTCCAAAAAACACAGAAAGGACCACAACAAATATAGACTAATACAGTTTTTCTTTAATAAATAAAAGGAAAAATCGAACTGCTCTCAAACATTTATTTATTTCTTATTAATTTAAATAACTTAAATGGCCACAAAATGCCCTATAGTTTATCCACAAACTTTTAAATATGTTCGCAAACTGTTTCTGCAAACGCATCTTGTCCAAAGTTCATATCACTTTGTTAGAGAGGATCTTTGGGAACTGAAGGCCCCATATAATGTAACAATGGGCAACAACAGACTACCAGAGATTCCTTAACAGCCTTTTGATTGAGAGATCAAGAGAGCCAGAGAAAATTGCAGCCGTGTCATATAAAAAGGAGTAAATGTTCTTATTGAAAAGTATAACCAAACTACTTAATTTCAAAGACGACACTGAACACCACTTCTGGCTCATATTTCATGATGAACTATTAGCCCCAATGCTCTACCCCAACTGACCCAAAGGCTTTAAGGACTCAATCTCAAGCGTCAGTGTCAGGTAAATGTAGCCATTCACTTAAAAAAAATGGAAAAAGGCCTTTTGAAAAGTGAACTACAAAATAGAAATGAAGACAAATTTAGTAAAAACTATAAAAATAATACCACACAAATATGCACTCACAACAAAAAAAAAAACATTAAAACAAACAAAAAAGTAATATTCATACGAGTAATATTCAGACCACATTTGAACTCCGTCTGTTATTCCTGATCTTGTATCTTTCACCACAAACACACACAACGATCATATCCTGTGCAATGTACTATTCTTCATTAAACCCCAGAAAAACAGTACAGTGTACTACAGTAGGACAGAATTACAGTAACTGTCCCATCACACCTGCAATCTAAATATTATAAATTCTCTGCAGACAGTACACCAAAATCCTGCTTATGGTCATGATATAATTGTCGAGGCCACAAATGAACTTTGTCAAAACTTTTACTACTGTTTTCATACTCTGAAACACAGATGAAAACCCCTTTTGTGAACGGAACAAAGAGAGAACTGTCACAAGGACAGTTCAAGTCCTGAGAATAAGTTGAAAGAGACAAGGGAACAAAAATGAGAGGAGTGATCTGGTAGGAGCATGCCAAAATGAATGTGCTATCCTAAAAATGGAAAGACCGTTTGAGGAGGAGAAAAGGTGTTCTGCACACATCAATATTTATATGTACACAAAAAGCACAGACTCATTCTCTTTTATAGCCTCCTCAGAGCTCGTTTTTTATCTGTTTTCTTCTTTGCAACTATATTAGTATTGCTACTGCTTGTGCCGCTGGAGCTGCTGTTACTTAAATTGTTGGTGGCAACACCATTTGTTGGCAAACCAGCCCCGGCTACACGTTTGTTTGGGTCTCCTGCATGCTTCTTGGGTTGGGGTCCATCAGCGGGCTCTTGAAGGGCCCCTGACGTGCCTCCCATAGCATGGATCTCTGTAAGAAGGTGAGCACGGGATGCATACTCCTTATAGTCCTCCAAAAGTAACCTCCCAGCCTCTTCGTTCAGAGCCGACTCTGGGTTAGGATGGATCAGAAGGCACTTGATGGTCTGTAAAAGAAAGAATTAGAAGGGTGTGGATGATAAATGAGTTACATAATACAGTGCTGAAGAAAGGGTACTATTTTGGAAGCTCAGAATGTTTTAATCAAAGATCTGATGGTCACAAAACTTTCATTTCTATGTCCACATCTAGACTTGGCTGAAAGTGTGGTCACCGTTGTACAATACAGCTAATCTTATGTCAATAATTTTTTTTAATACATTTACACCAGCCATGAGATTCAAAGTTTGATACAACCACATTAAACAAAAACTGCAGGGGAATGTGGGGTAAGCTATGAAGAACAAGACAAAAGCAAAACCAACAAATATTTCCAAATACATTTAAAATATTTAAATACAATGGGACATCTGCTATAAACTGAAATAAGGTTTATAATAGTGCCATATATAAAGTAATCACTGATATTGTATCGTTTTATATTTATCAAAGTTTTTTGTGTCCATTTGTTATTGCAAAATTTGTGGACAATGTTTTTAGATTTGTAGAGTCAAATTTAATATTTATATATATATATATATATATATATATATGTGCTGTCAATCAATTAAAAAAAAATACTAATTAACCATACATTTTTTTTCTGAAATGAATCGCGATTAATCCCATCTAACATTAAAATTGTTAAATATACTTTTATACTGCAATAATTTCACATTCAATCTTCAAATTAATGTACAAACAACACAGACAGTATACTTTTAATATTTGTTTAATGGCATCTTTTTTATGACCGAAGGCAAGTATCACTGATACCAACACTACTGATGTCTCTGTGAAATACGTTTTTTCCCCTAATATTTAACCATTGACTATAGCCATTCAACATTACAGTATAATTGAGAAAAATCAATTTGAACATTTAAAAAAATAACTTCTAATTTAAGTGAAAAAAAATACTAATTAACCATACATTTTTTTTCTGAAATGAATCGCGATTAATCCCATCTAACATTAAAATTGTTAAATATACTTTTATACTGCAATAATTTCACATTCAATCTTCAAATGAATGTACAAACAACATAAAGACAGTATATTTGTTTAATGGCATCTTTTTTTTTATGACTGAAGGCCAGTATCACTTATACCGATACTACTGATGTGTCTATAAAATTGTTTTTCCCCCTAATATTTAACCATGGACTATAGCCATTCAACATTACAGTATTATTGAGAGCTATCAATTTTAACATTTATTAGACTTTAAAAAGTAACTTCTAATTTAAGTGAACTTAAAACAATCTTCATATAAACCCATCATAATAAATGTCATATTTAGCTACCTGTGCCCTTTAGAAAGCAGGAAATATACAGAAACCGAATAAAGTTATCAAACACTAAATTCTAATTTAAATAAAGATTAATCCTTAAAGCTATTGATTTCCTCTTTTTTTTTTCTTCTTCTTTTGTTCTTTGATTAACAGACATGACAGCAGCTGGTTATTAGGTTATTTTAGCTGCTTTAAGAGCTGCTGCTGCCGAACATGACAGGATTTGACATGCATAGTATTTTCTTTCAACTCTTTACCTTTTCTGACCCACTTCAGGTCTTAAAGTCTCTAATGAACTGACGAGTTAAATCATGTGTGTTAGATGAGGGAGACAGTGCTGGGGTGTTCCAGGACATTTTTGAAAACCATTTCAGAGACATGTTCTTAAATGTAACTCGTATAACAAATACTAACATGCATGCACAGTTTTAAGGCAGCTTTAATTGCCTTTTTGGTAACTTCATAACTTAACTGACGACATAACTACAACATTGCATGCTCATAGTTTCTTTCGTGCTTTGATACAGGCTACAGTGCGTGCCGCCGCATTTGTACATGCAACTGAAGAGCACGTGCTATGAGCACAGCTGACAGGACGGGGAAATTAAAAAAAAATAAATAAATCACTTTTTACTGACATATGGCCTAATAACATCTCATCCGACCCGCAGTTCACTGTTGTTCTACTGAAGCTCCCTCATCACCTGTACCTTTTATTTCACGCTCGTTTGACTTGCACTGAAGTGAAGTTGGAGTGCGCGTCTGAAAGTCTCCCGTTTGATGTGGTCATAAAGACATTTCCGTGTCTAAATAAATGCAATTCTTGTCAAGAAAAAAAAAAGGAGAGAGAAGTAGCAATTGTGAGCCAACCCTAGCTCCGCCCCTGCATTAAAGTGGTCCTATTATGCTTTTTCACTTTTTAATTTTAGTCTGTGTGTAGTGTGTATGTTTGGGCATTAAAAAGATCTAGAAAGTTACAAATCTCAAAGTCCACTCCAAAGGGAGATATTTAGTTTTTTAAAAATCCCTTTTCAAGAACTACAACGAATGGCTCGTTTGGACTACAGCGTTTGTTTTCCGGGCTTTGTGATATCACAAAGCGGCTCATTAGAATTTCATTACAAATAATTCCCGCCTACGGAGATTCGAATGGTTGGGGGGTGAGGAGGGGCGAGGTTGTGGTTAGAACGCTTGGTTGAGTGAGTGCATCAGACGAGACGACGACGAAGAAGTGCTGCTGCAGAGTTACTGCATCAGAGAAAATGAAGAAGAGCTGCTGTGTTGTAGCGTCAAATTTTTGGCATGTCTAGAACAGCGGTTCTCAATTCCAGTCCTCGCGTACCCCCGCTCTGCACATTTTGTATGTTTCTCTTATTGCTTCATACGTTTGTTATATTTGACTGTAAGCGCCCTGCGAAGTGGACATTACCGGATATTCCTCCATGATTCCAGTTTGAAGGGAGCGTATATGTTACATACAAAGGGCATTTAAGTGTGCGAGAAGTGAATTTAAATTGTATTTATTTACAGAGGTATATTATGTCCCACTTCACGCTTCTCTAGTAAGTTTCGTTTGTGTGTGAAGACGCTGCAGGCAGCGGCGCAGCGCAAATCTGTAAATGAATATTCCGAAGTGAAGTAAACTTCAACGGATTTCCCCTGCTCAGGGAGTAGGGAGCAATGGACACTGTGTAGGGACCATGTCAAGCGGAACAGTCCAATCACGTTGATGGATAAAAATAAAATTAAAATAAGCATGTAACGACCACAAACGGAGGAAAATAGCGGAGTAAAAGTACCGATACATCACTTAAAATGTACTCAAGTAAAAGTAAAAGTACACAATATTTAAACTACTCAAAACAGTACAATTACTGATAAAAACTACTTAATTACTATAACGTGAGTTTTTGTAATTGGTTACTTCACACCCCTGGTTGTAGCGTCAAATTTTCGGCATGTCTAGAACAATTCTTACAAGTATAACACGACGTAGCTGGGCACCGCGGACAGATGCCGAACGGCGCCACCGGTGTGCCTACACTCATAGAAAATAATGTATTTGGATTTTAAAGACGTGGCGCTACGCTGTGCTTCTCGTCTGGTGTGCGACCGCCTGAAACGCTGTTTTTTTCACCTCCGTGCCCAAACGTCTTTGTTTGGGCTTCCGAAAGCGGATGTCAGGAAACAATGGTTGCAATTTACTTTTTAACTCTGTTCCTGAGCATCATAACCCCAATTTGCTATTGTGTGCTGCGCATTTCACTGAGGACAGCTTCCACAACACGAGGGAGTAGTGCCGGATTCGCCAAAAGCTTTTGCTGAAAGCCGGAGCAAGGGGCGGGGCAGTACTGAAACACCATCTAAGCTGTTCGCCAATCACAACGCACTGGGACAGCTAACCAATCACAACACATTTTGTTTTTCGGAAGGCGGACCTTCATCAAAGCCGGAACTAATTGAGCCGTTTGTGCCAGGCTGGAGAGAAAGGTATTTTAATACTGTAAATTATGTGAAAAATAATGTGTTTTTCGAACCACCAAGCATGAGAGCATGTTCTAGTACACCCCCAAAACAAAATCAAGACTTTGTAAAAGAGCATAATAGGACCCCTTTAATTGCGTTAAATATTTTTAACGTGTTAAACTGAAAAAAATCATCACCTGCGTTAACACGCTAATTTGACAGCACTAATATATATGATTTCGAAGGGGGAAAATAATAAATAAAGCAGACTCTTGGGGTAAAATGCTCCATCAGAATTGGCACAGAAACCCCAAGTGGCAAGTCGTTACTAGAATTATTATTATTTTTAATTTAAATCCTTATTGTAATTTATGAGGTAGTAATTCCATCAGTTATGTAAATAGTAGATATCTTCGCTTCTCTTTAAAATGTATAGGCTAATGGAGTAAAATCATTCAAATAGAATTCATAGAGTTGCTATGATGACAAATAAATTAAAATACAGACAATTAAATATACAAATATTCATATGCCTGTATATAAGTCATAGAATACATTTGCCTTTAAGATGAATCTCTTTTACTGGGATTCTGCTTTGTCATTGGTTATTCAATTACTCCACTAAAACAACATTTCAAATACAACAGTTGATTTAGTGTTTTACATTAATGACACTCAACAAAAAAAAAACTCTATAAATGCTTGTATATTTAGGCATTTTAATCTAGGTTTCACAGGAAAGAGTAAAATGCTACTTACTAGCAATACATGTCTCAGGCCCAGCTCTGCCTTCCAGTCTCTTCTCAGTACATTGACACAGATCTCACCCTTGTGCCCAACATTAGGATGGAAAATCTTCGTGAGGAAATAGCCTCTGGGAGGTGCAGCAGGAAAATCCTTCCCAAGGACCAAACGCATCCGGAATACCCCTCCCGCATATGGAGTTCCTTCTGTTGTGAAACAGGAGAAAAGGGTAAATTGTTAAATCATGGTCCTTAAAAGAAAGGCGAAACAACTAATAATATGCACTGCTAACCTGGGCCCTCAATGGCAGTGTGCAGCTCTGTGATGTCCTCTTCACTGGGGTAGATTTTGATCCCCTCCGGAGGGTCTGCTGCCAAGGCGGAAACCTCTTTATAGACGAGTCTCAACACTTGAGGCGGCAAGTTCTCCACGTTTGAATTCTCCAAAAATAAATAAATTAAAAAGTGTCAAGCATGTACAGCATTAATTGCTACAAACTGACATTTGCTGATAAACCTGCACACGTTCTTGACAAAAAAAGACTACTAAAAATCAATATATTTGTCTCGTTTCGTGGCAGTTTTGGGAAAGCAACAATCCTGAAAATACACACTTATTTTCAGCAACAAAGTTAAATTACTCAGCGAATGGCACGTGACTGCTAGTTTAACACCAAAGCAGTATAATCTGTTGTATTAGCTCAAGACAGTGAAAAGATACAAATTAAAGACAAAAAGGAGGAAGAAATGAAATCAGCTATATGTGAACGATAAAGTTTTAGTCGTAAATCAATAAGTTACAGCTTGTACCGTCTAATAATATACGAACTAAACTGCAAAAATAAATAATGAGAATAAAGAGAAAACCTATTTTCTTATATTAACCAAACAGTTTGAAGTATCGTTCATCGATTTCAAATCAAACGTACCATTTCCAGCTGTGTGGGGTTTTCTGATAGCCAGCAAATTTATCTCAAATGAGAAAACTTGGCTAAAACTGCTACCCAACCGGCCGACGAGACCGATCCGGTGATCCACAACGAGACCGACGGAAACCACTGATAACGAATCTAAAAGTTGCAATCAATCAAGACTGCAAAATATATTAAGACGTGTAAAGAATTTACAAATTATCAAACCCAATTTCTCACTGTAGTGTCGGTCGACTTGCTAGTGTTACTACCAAACAAGGCTAAGCTAGCGGTGGGCTTGCTGAGCAATGTAAGCTAGCTAGCTATTCTCCAGAGCTTTCCCTTGTGAAACTGCTATCCGATGTGGTCCTCAGATGAAACGTGCCGTCTAACGGTTTTAAAGTCCAATATGTTGTCAGTTTCGTCTGATAAAGTCGGTTTGCTCGATAGCTAACAGCCACAGACAGCTCCTGTAGCTTGTTATCAGCTAGCTGTCTTTTTGACACAGGAACAAAAATACAATTCGTCTAAGAAGCAGTTCGAAAGAGGTTTAACCAATCAGAGTCTGAGAAGCCCTGTACGTGCTCATCAATTAAATCCCTCTAGCCAATCAGAAGCTTGGGTTAAGCTGACGTAGAAGCCCTTGGAAGCCTCACGGACCAGAGAAAGTTGAGAATGCGAAAAATGCTCTTTGGCAATAGGTGCGTTTGAATAACTCATGCCCTCCCAAAGGCAGAGACAAATGTTGTTTCAATCCATGATCCAATGACAGACTTTCTTGGAAGCGTTTAGTGTCACTCTGCGATGTTCTTTATTCAAAGTAATAGGCTACGTTTTGTTGAATCTAAATCATTTGTAAATCTAGCCCGTTACGATGAGCCATCTCTTATATTTAAAATAACTTGTGTTGTGAATCTTATGGTCATAGATTTACTCATAGCAACTGTTTCCTGTGATATTAGAATCTGTGATAGGCCAAAGCATTAGCCACATAGGTTCTTTTGCTGTTGTTTTCTATAAAGACCTCCATGCCAGTAAAATCTGTACTGACAACCCAAAGGCCAAAAGAGTTTCGAGACCCTCTGAAGATCCCTGTTTATTATTATTATTAGTAGTAGCAGTAGTAGTATTGTTATTGTTGTTGTTTTTACATTTGTATTGCCAAAGCATTTGCAGTGTTGCTGTGTAGAAAACAAATGAAAATAGTGCAAAGCAACCAATTGTTTTATTGGCTATTTGCTTGTATTTATCATTATTTGTATTATTATTATTCATGATAATAATAATTACATACTTTTATAAAATACACTGTAAATTAAAATAGTAAATGTATCATATAAAACATAAAAGTCATACATGCTTGATATTGATCATTTACGTTATCAGTTAGTCATAGGCTTATGCATTTCTTTCACTATAACATGAGTTAAAACTAGTTGTTTTATCCCTTAATCCGTCATTTAGGTCGTCATTACTGATTTAATTAAGGCAAGCCCGCTAAATGAGTGTCACTGAAAACAAATCTGACACTGACTGAACCCACAAAACGATCGGATAATAAAAGTGTTTGTTGTACTACTTAACGACCGCTAGATGGTACTCCAATCCTAAAGCTAAGTTACGCTTCGTTGTTTAAGTTTGCGCTAATGATGTTTGTTGCATATATTTTAGGTTTACATTTTTTTAGTAGTAAAAAAGCTTGCAGGCTGTGTTCACAAAATATAATCTTACAAATAAAAAAATGTATAACTAGTTAAATTATACAACAAAAACTAAGAACATGTAAGAGGTGCATGCGTGCATAATAAACTAGGCAAACTAGTCTCTGTTTTATGATATAATGTTTTATAATAATAATAATAATAATATAATATGCTTAAATAATCTTTTACATTTACACAAAATATCATATAATTACAGTACTGTTTAGAGCCAGGAATCAAGTTTCGTTCTTTATAGAACTTCCAAACCAATGATAAATATTTCATAATATATTAATTTCCCTGTCCCACTGGTATTGGAATAAAAAATTATATCACTTGTACACAAGAGGATTTTGATTATTATAGCGCCCCATGTGGAGCTCACATGTGTCCTGGATGACCGCACGGGGCGTTACCTCAACGCAACAACAACAACACAACTTACGGCCGATCCTCACAGACAAGAAACAGAAACAACGTACTCTCTCTTTTCAGAGATCCTTGTAGATTGAGTTATCACCACGGCAGGTGTACTAGAACAATAAAGATTAGTGTCACGGCACGTCTAAGCAGTATTTGTTTTCTTACTGTGGATAAATCATTGCACTGCGGATTCTGTCTTCCAGAAGGTATGTTGATGATTATGATGTTTTCAGGCATTTGCTGTCAATACATTATTTGTTCTTGGGTGTACTGAAATGTTAATCAATGGGCTGAATGTACTTGTGATGGCAGGGTGAGGATGAGCGAGGGCGAGGTGTTTCATGAGAAACAGAGACTGGAGCTGTGCGCCATCCATGCCTTGAACAACGTGCTTCAAGAGAGAGTTTTTACCAAGGCGACAGCAGATGACATCTGCAAGCGGTGAGCGTCTCGTATATATATATATACACA
>NW_015555734.1:954583-984927 GCF_001515605.1 Sinocyclocheilus anshuiensis | reverse complement strand
ACACACACACACACACCCACACACACACACACACACACACACACAGAGAGAGCGAGAGAGCTAATGTTTAATTCTATATTCTCAAAGCCAAAGTTTTCTGCTTTATTTCTTTGCAGACTTGCCCCACAATGTGTGATGAATCCACACCGCTCAGTGTTGGGCACGGGAAACTATGATGTCAATGTCATCATGGCAGCTTTGCAGAGTCGGGGGCTCGCTGCTGTTTGGTGGGACAAACGCAGGTGAGTGTGACAGCAGCACAATGTCACTTTATAAATCATGGGCTTTGTGATGATCATAAAAGGTGGGTTAACTTTTTCCCCATATCTCTGGTTCACTGTAGGTCAGTACAGAATTTGTGCCTGGACAAAATTCAGGGCTTCATTTTGAATGTCCCGTCAAGGGTGTCACTGGGATTTGTGTCTCTCCCGCTGAGACGCAGACACTGGCTGGCGGTACGGGAAGTCAACGGACAGTTTTATAACCTAGACTCGAAATTAAAAGGGCCTGCCTGTATTGGTGGAGAAACAGAACTCAGGTGAGACTTACTAAGAATTACTTGTAAATATTTTCTACAATTTTGTTTTAGTTACTTAGTAAAAAGTAAAAACCTATTTTTGCATGAAAACATTAGTTCATGTTTTACACCTTCCAGGTGTGTACACAGTAAAATGAAATAAATGAGACCCACACATTTCCAAATGTCACTGATAATCAGTGCAGTGTTGCCCAGACACAATTATAATGATGCAGAACAAGGTAATTCAATGAGAACAAGAGCAGTACTATAATGGCAGATGGTTATTAATATTACAGGAAACAACAGACATAAGGTCAAGATGGATCACATGATCTCTTGGACCCCATTTGCATTTGTATGTACTGTGGCGATCATATCATCTAAGACAGGGCCTGGGTATCAACACACATCTCTCCTGATTCTGTACCGATTCAGTTTGATTTGATTAATTAGTTATGTGAAAAAAAATACAATTATACAGAGAATCTTCTAACCTTCAATAAAACTCACAAAAAGTAATAACCCTTGAAGTAATCTTGTATTGTTTTTATTGTTAACTAAAACTAAATCTGTATTGAAATAAAGCTAAAATAAAACATAAATATTAGATCAAATCTTAAACTGAATGAAAATTAGAAATGTTGCCTTGACAACTAACTGAAATAAGTTTAATTAAGTTACTAACTGAAATAAAAATCAGTTAAAACTAGAAATATTACAAAATGAAATAAAAAATGAATATGAATGACAAAAGCACATAACAAGTACTAAAAATAAAAATGAAGACTTAAAATATAAAAATAAAAGCAAAGTCAAAACATTAATGAAAACAATAACACAATATAGTAATTCCAAAATAACATTGGTGTAAAACTGTTAATTCAGTGAAAGATTCATCAGATTGATTAAATGATTTCTTATGAGTTTGTCTTTTTAAATGATTCATTAGAATTAATAAAAACTGGCTCATAAGAGTCATTTGTTCATGAATCGGACTACTCTGGTTGAGCTGTATAGGTTCATTTATGGAAATGGTTCATAAGAGTAATTTGTTCATAATTACTAATAAAAAAATGTTTTTGCGTAGCTTTACTTTATAGACCGTGATAAATACAAATGAAACTTGCTTAACTACTTAAGCTAAAATGATTTTAACATGAGAAAATAATATGTAAATTAAAAGAATATTTTAACATGAAAATACAATTTTTACAACTGGTTTGGAGAAAGCCGGTCACTTCTGTGCAATTATAAGTGAATGAAACCCAATAAATCATGATCTTTGTTTTTATTGATTCTTCATTCTTCCTCCTCACAGGTCATTTCTCACTGAGCAGCTTTCTCAGGATATTGCAGAAATGCTCCTCGTCGTCCAAAAGGAAATAGACGACGATGGGACGTGGCTGAAACCAGACGAAACCAGGAAGTGATGAAACTGAACATTCTCTCTCTCTCTCTCTCTCAATGTGGAGTAATGGCGGACAAAAAGAGAAATACTGGAGCGCCGAAAAGCTTAATGGAGAGCAGCACTACAGGAAGATGCTCACATTCATCCACAGACACTCACACACGAAGGGAAGTCCGAGAGAATGATCGAGTGTTTAAAGAGACATATGAAGGAGCCGTTTATCTGAGGTCACACGGGCTGTGCTTGTGGGAGACACTACTATAGCTGTGCCAGCCGCGTCACTCTCCTCTCTTATCTCTTTCTCTCCTCTCAGGAACTACCATCTCTCACTTTATCTCTATCTATGCACTCCACTGCTGAAGTAGATCAAAGATTTGTGTAACAACTATGCACAGAAATGGTACTTTAGAGTTCAAGTATGTATCGTTCATTGCCTTTTAGACATCAGTGTACATCTTACTATGCATAAACAAAGGAGATAAGAGAGTGTAGCTCTATCTCATGGTCACGTCCTTTACTCTTTCAAGCTCTCTTGCAAACTGCCTCATTTACATCGACTCCACCAAATGGAGGGAAACTGAATACATTTGATTTGTGTTATTTATTTGAATTTCTACTTGGACTGTTTTTGCTCATGCAGTGCTTGTTGAAATTGTCATTATGACTACGAACAGTGCTTTGAACGGTGTCTGAGCTGTTGCTTTCTTCTGATTACTAATGTTTGTCGATTAATGATTGTTCTGTTGTCAGAGCTCGATTTTAATATCATATAAATGATAAGTCAATGAATCGGTTGAATTTCACAAAAAGGATCATGTTAAATGCAGAGCAGGGTCTGAAATTAACCATGACTTTGGGCAAATGTGCCATAAAAAGTGCCCAAAATTAATAAAATAAGTCCAGGATTTTTATATCTGTAATCTGAAAATTTTCAAATCACATTTGAAAATTTGACTTTTTTTTTTCTAGGCCTAATTATGAATTAAGCGCCCCTGTAGACACTGTACTGCACTATAGCTGTCAGATATCTATTGTTGAATTTGTGTAAAAAAACATTTTTAGTGTTTTAGTGAAGAAAAAAAATTGTAAAACAGAAAATACAGAATTTGAAGCTGCATAATCTAACAAAGGGACTGGATAACAGTGTTTTTTATTATTATTTATTTATTTATATACTATTATAGTATTCATCCATATTTTGAGCTTGTTTTAATTTTTATATAAAATTTTCAGGTTTTAGGAATTATGGTTTTCATATTTGTTCATATTTAATATTTCTATTTAGCTTTAGCTTATTTTTATCTTTTAGTTGTAATAATTTTAGCACTTAAACATTTTTTATTATTATTATTATTATTATTTCAGTTAGCTGCCAAGGCAGCATTTCTTATGTCATATTTATTTCAATTAAAAAATAAAAGCTGTAATTGTAATAATTTATTAATTTATTTCAATTTATTGATTCCTTTAGTACTGGACATAAATGGACAACATTCTGCATTTATATGCTTAGGTCAAAGAGTTTAAATAACATTTTATGTAATATTTAAAAAATATTACTTAATATGATTTTGAAAAACAATAATATAGGGGGAAATATTTCTGACCTACTGTAGGTAATAACCCAGTATAGGTTTATTTAGCAGGATGCTTGTAGTGCTTTGCATCAGCAGCTGTAAAGACATAAAAAACATTTTCAGACACTCCACTTTTGTTACTGTATTTTTTATTTCATTTATATTAGACTCTGTAGTGACTGGAGTAATGTCTGCTAAAAATTCAGTTTGGTCATCACAGGAATAAATTACATTTTAAAACATATTAAAATAGAAAACGGTTACTTTAAATGTAATATTTAAACATATTATGGTTTTTACTGTATTTTTGGTCAAATAAATGCAGCCTTGGTGAGCATAAGAGACTACTTAAACATTTTTTTTTTATCTTAGTGACCCCAAACCTTTGTAGAATAGTAAACATGTTTCACTAAACATCATCTAAACAAACAGGACTTATATAGAATTATATTTTTAAAAAAAGCAAAGCTTGTCTCATAACATGGTGGATGGCGATTGGTCAGTAACATTTTAAGGCGGAGCTTAGCGAATGGTCATTTAGTCTGATCTGTGTGTCAATCTGTTTGAATCTTAACACAATGAATCATGAGAAAGCCACAGATTGCAGTGATGTGACAAAGACAAGGGAACTCACAGAGGGGGGTGGGGACTGCCTGTCACTCAAAGGCAGGTTCTCATAACCAGGGTTGCCATTGGAGGAAACGTTTGGAGTCCTGCATAGAGAAAGAGAGAGGCGCAGAGAGGAACAAGGTGAAGGGGGCAATGGAGGGGGAGGAAGCGGACAGCAAAGAGACGGAAGAATGACATGCCACACCAAAGGGACACACGGAAAGAATTGAGAGCCAGGATCCAGGGTGGAAACAGAAAGAGAAAAGGTGGAAGAGAATTAGAGAGATGTGACATTTTCACTTGAATAATTTTTAGATCTTTTTCTGAAAGAATCTAAGAGAACACATATCTAAGAGATATGCAATATATATAAATGTAGAATATAGAATTTGGATTTATTGTAAAAAAAAATAAATAAAAAATTAAAGCACAAGGAAATGTGAATGAAGTGAGAAGAAGTGTTCATGTCAGATCTAATTTTATGAAAACAGCAAATATGATCTTTCCAAACAGAATAACTGAAAGAGAGAGAAACGGGATGTTGAAAAGCAGGCTGAAAGAAACAGCAAGGCAGACTGCAATAGATTTGAAAAGAGTGATGTAGTTTGGACAGCATGATTTTTGACAGCGGACAGAAATATCGGAGGGGGCGGGACTTTACCTATATTGTGCATCGTCTCTGATTGGAGGATCTATGTCTGTCTTGCAATGACGGACAGACCGATAGACAGACACACAGACAGACAGACCTCTGGACTCATGTCTGTTTTTTGGCTAGACTGTGCTTGACATATAGACCTGTCTGTGTGTCTGTCTGTGTGTGCATGTGTTTGTGTTTGTCTGTGTGTGCGCTCCATCTAACACCTGCCTATCTACCTGTCTGTGTGGGACTGGAGCTTTATGTGTTTGCCTGCATATGCATGACACTTGTTTCTGTATTTTTATGTTAATAAGCCTATACATGTGTTTTATAGTGCAAAGGTCATTCATAATGCAACATTGATGCGTAGCTGCTCAAGGAATGAACTAGAATCTGTGGATTTCTAATACCTAAACTTATATGGACGACTAGAAGTGCCACTTAAAAAGAAATTAATCATCAATTTATGAATAAAAAAAAAAAAAATGTACAAAACTGACAAATAAACATAACATATTTTATATTGTTTATTTAATGTTTTAAAATGTGCACTACAGTTCAAAAGTGTTTTTGAAAGAAGTCTCTTCTGCTCAACAATAAATGCTGAATTTATTTGACCAAACATACAGTAAAAACATTAATATTGTAAATTCTTATAATTTAAAATATTTATTTCTATTTTAAAATATATTTGAATATATTTGTTATATTTGAGGAAATCATGACATATTATTTTCAGGATTTTTTGATGAATAGAACAAAGCAAAAGAAAAGCATCTATTTAAAATAGAATTCTTTTGTAACATTATAAATGTCTAATTTTCAGTTTGAAAATTTATTATTATTATTGTTACATTTAACTACATATTTTATGAATTAAATAAACAGTTACAAATGTGTTTTTATTTGTCAGTTTACATTTTTTTATTAACATTTTAATTTTCAATGAATAAACTGATATTTGATTCCTTCATTTTATTTTTAAGTGCCACTCCTAGTACTCCAGACAATTAGGTAAAAAAATAGGAAAAAAATGGAGGTTCTGCTGTTCATCTCTGTGTGGGTGTTCTACACAACCTCATGGTGGTATATGGGTCGGGCCATTCTGTCTGTCTGTCTGTGTGTCTGTGTATGTGTTACTCACGGTAACGGAGGCGCGCTAGAAAAGGGGGGAGTCCAGCCGGCCCCCTGGTAACTATAGAAGGGGGGCAAGGCCCTTCGCTGGGAGCCCGTGGCCGTCTGTCTACGTGCCTGATGAGAAGTGAAGGGGTCCTCGCTTTCGCTGATGCGTAGCTGCTCAAGGAATGAACTAGAATCTGTGGATTTCTAATACCTAAACTTATATGGACGACTAGAAGTGCCACTTAAAAAGAAATTAATCATCAATTTATGAATAAAAAAAAAAAAAATGTACAAAACTGACAAATAAACATAACATATTTTATATTGTTTATTTAATGTTTTAAAATGTGCACTACAGTTCAAAAGTGTTTTTGAAAGAAGTCTCTTCTGCTCAACAATAAATGCTGAATTTATTTGACCAAACATACAGTAAAAACATTAATATTGTAAATTCTTATAATTTAAAATATTTATTTCTATTTTAAAATATATTTGAATATATTTGTTATATTTGAGGAAATCATGACATATTATTTTCAGGATTTTTTGATGAATAGAACAAAGCAAAAGAAAAGCATCTATTTAAAATAGAATTCTTTTGTAACATTATAAATGTCTTTGCTTTTACGTTTGATCAATTTAAATACTTGCTGAAAAGAAATATTGTTTTAAATAAAAATAAAAAACTGACCCAAAATTCTGAACCATATTGTAGTAACAAATAATAAATTAATAAATAATTTTTAAATGCTTAAATGTATTCTTTTTTTAACTCCACTGAAGAGCATTTGGAGAATTTAATTTGAGAAGTGAAGGGGTCCTCGCTTTCGCTGTCGGAGTCCTCGTATTCCTCTGAATCGCTATGCCATCCAGTAAGAATTATGCAACAAAGAAAGTGAAAAAAAAAAAATGTTACGAAATAAGTATGCATTTTATCTGCTATATGTTATATGCAAAACAAAGGCTTAAAGGCATTTACTGAAAAATCTCTCATTAATATATACATGTAGATATTGTCATGAAATCAAATAATCTCAGTCTAGTAGGTAATCCTTTAATCTGTCTCGCTCCTCTTTGCCATTTCAGTAATCTATGCATCTGCCATCTACTGTCTGTGCAAATGGAGTTTGTGCTCTGAACACAGTTTTACTGCAATTAAACACTGCAACCACCTCTGATGGATTTGCTAACATCAGGCACTTGGAGGGAGTGTACCAAGTCGGGCTGAATCAATAGTAAGTGACTGAGCTTTCTGAACGAATGGTTATAGCGACATTAATACCATATCCAGATATAAGGAGTAAAGTGCATTTAAGCATTAATGCCCTTAAGTTGAGATCACATTTCTCTCATCTGTGCATTGCTGATGAGTGCGGTTGTCGGTGTTTACCCTGTTACAACACAAACTATAGTGGAGTTGAGCTGACCCAGCCCACCTCCGTTAACATTTGGCTGCATTCGTTGTTGAGGATGGTGGAATTATGTAACTTGTTTTGCATTAAAAATCTGAACTTTTCAGGTTCCCAGCGAACATTTCTTTATTTGTGTTCCAGATGCATTTGACACATATTATGACATTCCTCTGTCTTGGGTATTTCACTATATAATTAAATAAGCATTTAAAGCAATATGCGCCTTCTGCATTCATAAATACAGTGGAGTGCAAAAGTCTGAGACATTACAATTTTGTTATTCGATCGAATCTAATTAAAACTGCAAAAAATGCTTTAGGATATTAAAAAATATAAACAATGAAAACAAAATAACCAAAATCAGATTTTTTTTTTTTTTTGAGGGATCTGCAAGGGGTTCATGAGCTGATGAAGGTAATAATGATTTAAATCACAACAATGTACATTTAAAACAAACAAATTAATTAATTAATTAAAAATAAACACAAAATAAAACATTAAAATATTTAAAATAAAAAAGTAATGAATAATGAATAATAATTATTATTTAAAAATGTAAAATTAAAACAAAATGAACATTTATATTTATTTGTATGTGTGTGTGTGTGTGCGTAATTTTTCACTTAATTTGTTATAATTCTAATAAAATGTTATGGGAAAAAAACTGTTTGAATTTTGAGAAAAACATGCTAAATAGAAGTAGTCTTGATGTAAATTATAAATTATGTAAATGTTTTCTTTTTTTTTTATATTTTCTTTATATTTTATATTTCTTTCTTTTTTTTTTTTTTTATAAAAAAACATATTTACCGAATGATATAACTACATAATATGATATAATAATATTTACTTCAAAAGCAACACTACTTTTTATGTACCTCATCCATCTTAACAAATCAAAATAATTAACAGCATTATTATAATGCCATTTCTGAAAACAACAGCAGATGGGACGTTGGACGGGGTGGAGGGATGAAGTTCATCTGACCTGTGGAAACTCCTCCAGGCTCCAGGGAGGGAGCAAAGAATAGCTGTGAACGCTAAAGCTGAGAGAAACGAGTACAGGGAAAGAAAGAGCAACCCCTCCATCCCATCATAGCACAAGCCTTTCAGAGAGTCCACATAATCCTGAGAGAGTGACATGAAAACAGAGAGTAGATTGAGAGAGTTTGCTATAATATATATATATATAGCGAGAGATATAGCTTATCAAGCTCAACTGCAGAGTATTACTCTCACTTGCAGTCAGGCTGAGGTGGAAAGCAGGTTGCTATGGTTACCTTGTTCAGCCCTCGACAGTTGAGAAGTGCTACCAGCTGGTGGAAGTTGCCCTCAGTGGCGTTGAGGATCTGCTGTACTTCCCTGAGTGACTTCTAAAAGGGAAAAGAACACAGTAGCTAAGCAGCATGTTGCATCCACTTTACTGTACAGCTGCTATTGATCTTTCCCGTCAGTGGCAGACATATTGTGGTATTGATGGCAATGAAAGCAGTGCTAACATACCTCTGCCTTTGGAAAGCGTGGGAGGGCGTCTCTATCCAGACTGGAAAGGTGAGAGTGGATGCTGGAAAGCGCTCTCTGGGACTGGGTCAGTATCTTATGGCAGGTCAACAAACAGAATTTTGCTGATTTAATTGAATTTCACAAGCTAAAAACTGTAATTGCATTTTGAACTAAAATTAATAAATGAGAAATTAATTTTAAAAAAAGACATAATATAGAAAATAATAAAGATGACAAAAACACAAAACAAAATGACTAAAACTTTAAATAATATTCAAGTTAAAATTAGTGCTGTCAAATGATTAATCGCGATTAATCGCATCCAAAACAAAAGTTTTTGTTTACATGTGTGTATACTGTGTATATTTATTATGTATATATAAATACAAACACATGCATGTATATATTTAAGAAAAATATGTTATGTTTATATATTAAATATATTTATATATATAAAATATAAGAATATAAATATATAAATGTATATACATGTAAATATTTTCTAAATATATACTGTATGTGTGTGTATTTATATATACATAATAAATATACACGCTACACATACATATGTTATGTAAACAAAAACTTTTATTTTGGATGCGATTAATCGCGATTAATCGTTTGACAGCACTAGTTAAAATATAAAATTTTAATTCAAAATATTAACCACAGTATATCAATGATATTAAAATAACACTGTTTCACACCGCATGCATTTCAACACTGATCTTATTTTTGAAGAGGAAAATATAGTAAAAATGGCTTTTATGAAGCAATATAATAATTTTAAATGGCTCAGTAACAGTTCTGTTATTTGTGGGCCTTATTAAAGGAATTATTCAATACACTTTCTTTTCTCTATAGAGTAGCAGTTCTATTATGCAGCAGAAAAGCCGTCAGTGTGAAACGAGCCTTTCTTTTTCTCTTATAATATTGTTATTTCACTGTCCTTATAATTTCCTTTTATGACATCAAATTCAGTTCTTCATTCATCAGCCCATCCAAAACACTGTCCGTCTTGGTCTTGATTACAAAATCTTGATTATAATGTCATAATCCTCTTTATTCTGTTCATCCCCACCGTGACATAAATAGCATTGCTTTTTAATCTTAATCTGTGCTTTGTGACATCATTATAATTCCTTATATTTGGGGAATTCTGCCTTGTGCCATCATTAACATGCTATTTTTTTTTACTGCTTTAGTAATCTCTATGACATCACCGTCTGCAGCATCATGTAACAAGATTGCGCACCTGTTGAAAAGGGCTGCTCATTTTCCTGTCACAGGTTAGGTAATAATCCAGGATTTCTATTTAGAGAGAAGAGAAAGAGTGAGAAAAATAAGATTGAAGCCGTGGGTAATACTGCGTATGCATCAGAGATGAAGGCATATGGGCAGTTAGACTTGTTCCAAAACTTAGTGAGCTGTGTCGCTGCCTACTGCCTACATAGGCAGCTGCCTGTCGAGGGCCGTTCACACAGAACGTGGTTTTGTATTCCTATGTAAACCCTGATTTGTGCATGACAGTGTTTTAAAAAAAAATGTGGCACTCAAGTTAAAAAGTTTTTATGCACTCGTGGTTTTTTTTTTTTTTTTTACATTCCATTATCCTGCGTGTTGCACTTTTTTGGCCCCTAAGATAGCATTCTAACTGTCAGGGAACTCTATAAGGGTGTTTTTAAATGTCACCGTTTTTAACTAAAAACAAAAAACTTTATATGCGTTTTGGCAGTTGATTTACATGACAATGGTGTTTTAGGGCCTGAAATCGCACATTTTTGAAAATTGGTTTTAAAGTGCATGCTTTTGAAAATTATACCATTATCATCTCTTTGTAAATTTGTGAAAACGGTGACGTCATGTACATGCATATTACTGTGTGTGTTCAGTCTATAGGCATGTGCACAGGTGCATAGTGTTTCTTTACAAAGTGACATCGCCAACTGCTGGCCTGGCACGCATAATTCAGCACTTTTAGTCGTTTTTACGGATCCATGTGAATGGCGATCGTTTTAACAACGCTGTCATTTGTATCCAAAACTTTTCAAAAACACAATGGAAAAACCATTCCGTTTTTAATCACATTGTTGTCCTGTGAACATACCCTAAGTGACTGATTTGAAACAATACATACATCTAAGAAACAAATTATGCTCCCCATGGGAGACTTAAATTGGCAATGATTTCAATAGACTTCAGGATGAGCTTGTTGCTAAGCTAACATTGCTATAATAAGCATAAACACAGCACACAAAAATATTAGGTAAATTAACCCATTTTATTGACAGCTTTTAAATTAAATATTAATAATCAACATTTATTTCACCTCACCCGCCATCTTGGAATTTTTCTTTAATGGAGCTTGACGCAATGCATTCTGGGAATGCCTTCCCCACAAAGAATGCTGTGATGCTGCAATAGAATTTGTCTAAAATTAGGTATCTTAGAAGGCAGGATAAGGTGCAGTCACATTTACCGTTGTTTGGCTAATTTTAGCAAAATCCAGTCATTTTAATAGCAATCGGGAATTTTGTGTGAGGGTAAATGATTTCTCCACAGACTTCACAGTGGATTCACTGCATTGATTAACAGAAAGTTTCTTGGTTTGAAAGTGACTTCTGTGTAAGCAGTGCTTTGTGTATCGCTACACTATTTTACACTAAATTTTGCTAATGTGACCTGATTAACCTGCCTTTTTGTACAGCCTTCACATTGGGAGTGTAACTGATGCCCTACAATTCTGCCTATGTAGGCAGCTCAATAGGTTTTGAAACAGAGAAATTGCGTATGAAAAAGCTTTACAGCACCTGTGCTTGTCCTAGAGTTGAAGTGAGTGGAGTTAAGCACAAAAGTGTTCGGGTCAAAGCAAAAATCACTCAGGGCCTGAGAGAGAAAAAGAGAGCAAGAAAGGGAATTGAGCAAAAGCAAATACAGAAGAGAGATGTTAACAGTGTGGCACAGTGACCAAGTGACATACTTCCCTCAGTCTCTCCGTCCCACAGGTCTGACTGCTATTGATCTACAGTATTCACTGACACGCATGCAAGCTGCCCCTATAATCTCATTTTTTTCTATCTCATCCCTCAACCAGTTTTCCACCTGACTCTTTAACACACACTTACTTTCCCTTAAGGAATGTGGGTGATTAATCAAAGTCAATAGGACTCAATATTACAGAGAGCTTCACAAGAGGACTAAAGAGGGTCAGGAGAAAGAGAGAGAGCGACAAAAGAGGACAGAAAACGTGGAGTATGTGTGTGTGTATGTATTATAAAGAGGGAGCACTAGGCAATTGTTCCTGCTGGCTGGATTTGGACAATGAAACTCTTGTTTTGAAGGCCAGCAACTGCCATCTCTTCCTGTCACTTTCTTTCTTACTTTTTCACATCATCGGCATTGCCATTAATATTTTGGGTTAGGTTTACATTGGTGACGCATCACATTTATCCTTCATATATACACACTAATATTCAAAAGTTTGGACTTGGTCTTTTTTCTTTTCTTTTATGCACACCAAGGCTGCATTTATTTTATTAAAAAATACAGCAATATTATGAAATATTATTACAATTTAAATGAACTCTTTTCTATTTTAATAGATGAATTTTCAGCAGCCATTACTCGTCTTCAGAAATAATTTTAATTCTTCAGAAATCAATCTAATATGCTTATTTGGTGCTCAATAAACATTTCTTATAATCAAGTCTTAATATGTTTTGTGTAAATAGGAATATAATTGTCTTTACTGGCACTTTTGATCATTTTAATGCATCTCTGCTGAATAAAATAATACATTTCTTTTTAAAAACCTAGGGACTCTGAATGTTTAAACAGTAGTGTACTTACATTTGTAATTTTACACTTATATATACAGTATATATATATATATATATATATATATTATTTCCTGTTGGAAGTCCATTATTGCTGTATTCCTCTCTAAAACACTCAGCATCACTCTCTCACTCTTCTTTTTGCTTTTAAGACCTCTTATGCTCATCTTCAACGCAGCATCCATTTTTTTCTCTTTTTTACAAAGAAACACACACGCACTCAGATACACACACACATTGAATCTTTAATCTCTGCCCCATTTTCCTGCTTTTTTGGGATTGTGCCATGACTGCCGAGTTCCCAGGGTGAAAAACCTTTTTCATTATAACGCGCACAAACACACTCTATTCCTCTCTCCCTCTTTCATAAGCACACAATAAGTGACTGCATCTTGGCTGGTGTGTCCTTTTAAAACTTAAAAAGTCACATTCACAAAGTTTTGCCTGGATTTTTCAATAAACACAAATGTCTCTGCAAAGCGCGCTGACACTCACACACACACACACACACACTCATTCAAACACAGATGGTGTGTTCTGTGCTGGATGTCCGCTTGCGAAGACCTATTGTTTTTCTGTCAGGCTAGACGTTGCCTGAATACTCACCACCACTGTGGCAGTCTGCAGGCCGAGAGAGCCCCAACTCAGAAACAGAGCCAACCAGGCCAGCACTGTCATCCTGCAAATGAATGCACACACATACACATACACATTTTCACCATCTGCCTCTCTGTGCCAGAGTGGGTGTCAGTAAGCAAAAATAAAACCCGTTTTCTGCAAGCATTTTCTATCTTGGGGATTTCAGATACATGATATACATAATAATCACACTACTATGAACGTTTATGTTAGTTTTACACTATGCAAGAATGCTGTGTGCATGTCAAAACTACTAAACACCTACATACATAAAGCAGGTCAGCAATGATTGTTACTCACAGAATAAGTAGCCAGCGGGCTTGTTTGGCTAAACCCAGAAGAATAAAAAAACACACTACCAGATCCAGTAAAAGCAGCAGCACATACGACAGCCACCTAAACAACAGACACAGACAAGAAATCTTCAATACGGAGAAATCTCAAAACAGGAAGATAAATTGAGAAAAATGTTTTTCCTTCTCATTTCTCATTTATTCATATTTAAATTTGCATAAGGCTAGGAATGTGTTGCCACATTGAGTTTTTTTTTTTTTTCACTCTCAGAAACTTTTTTTCAAAAATTGTACCATTAAGGGTACAACAGCTTGTCATTGTGGCAGTATACCCTTTACCCCTAAGGGTTCATAATAGTACCATAAGAGTACATATTACTACCTTAAGGGTGCATATTAGTACTCCAAGGTACTAATATGCAACCTTTAGGGGTAAAGAAGGTACAAAGTTGTCCCTTTAAAGGTACTGCCCCAGTGACCAGCTGTTGTACCCCTAAAGGTAAATTGTTTGCACTTTGCACATTTTTTTTCTGTGAGTGTATAATTTACACTGAAGTGAGTTTTCACAAAAATATTAAAAAGCACAACTGTTTTCAACATTGATAATAATAAGAAATGTTGCTTGAGCCAGTCTGGCAGCTGAAAATTCAACTTTGCCATTATAGGAATAAATTAAATTTTAAAATACACAAAAATTTTTAAAACTTTTTAAATTGTAATAATATATATTTAAAAAAAAGTTTATAATAGTTTTTACTGTATTTTTGATCACATAAATGCAGCTTTGGCGAGCATAAGTGACTTCTTTAAAAACATTTTAAAAATCTGAACAACACCAAATTTTTGAACGTTGCAGTATTTATAAAATAAATAAATAAATAGAAATCAAATGATCATATCAAATAGGATTTTCTTTCTGTACCTTGTAGAAACATATTCTAACATAAAAACTAAGCTTCAAAAATCTTGAATAAAAAAGTACTTCAAAGGTATAGAATACGGCCCTTTAAGCATATTGTGTTTCAATATATTTTATCAACTAAATATCAACATTTCTAAACACTGAACACACAAATCTGGATATTTTGTTTCCTTAACTGTTTTAGTACTCATGTCTTTGATGTCTCCTCACCTGTAGTCTTCATTCACCATGAGTGTGTTTGCAGCCCAGCCAGGGGAGAAGGGTGCAGGAATGCTGTTGGCGGACGGACTGAGAGTGGGGGCTACAGAAGGAGGTGCTGGGGTGAGCGCTCCCACTATGCTTTCACTTCCATTCGCCCTGTAAAATCCATCCGCGATGGGGATCAGACCTCTTCCCAGTGTCAGATTGGAGAGGAGAGACACGACCCGCTCTGACAGACGCCTGCAGGAGCGTGTGGGCACGAGTGCTGGCTTATGTCCGCCGAACACTTCCTCCATGGAGGTCAAGGGCCCTGAGACACACTGCTGCAGCCCGGCCACGGTGTCTGAAACCTGGGTTTGCGAGAGGAGATGATTATGCTGGAATACTTTGCTTTGAATGGCATGAACCCAATGCATTTGTATCCAGATCTGACATATGAACAGTCTAGCTTGGAAAACAAAAGAAAAGAGTAGTGGAAAAGATATGTGGGAGATAAAAAGGACAATGGAATTGAATGGAAAAAGCTGGAATGAAGGGAGAGGGTCTTAAGAGTACAGTAGAAGTAGGCATTGAGTGAACAATTCAATGACTCATTCATAACAACCCGCTACAATGCAAGTAAATCACTGGCATATGCGACTAAATCTTCACTCTGGGCGACTAAATGATGTCTAACATTGGCCATTGGCTAATAATTTCTTAGATTTTACTCGCCAGTGTGTGAGCTGGAGGCTAAGTATAAGTTTCAGAGTTTCACTCTCAGTCAAGCGATCTGTGCTATTTTTTCAGTTCATCTCAATGGATACGCAGCGCACCTGTATTTGACGTACCATAAGCTCTAGAGTAAAGGCACATGACTTGCCATTCATGAAGAGTTAATTTCATAAGGAAATAAATTCAATCCTTTCAGTCATTAATCAGATTGACATGCATTCATTGATTGACCATATGAGCAACCAGCTAAATCAATACCCAGAGAGGATTTTATCTCACTTTCAAACACTCTCTCACTCTCAAACACACACATCTGAATTCCCCCGATCGCTTACTTGCAATCACAGTGTAATGAAACCATTTAGTGTGTTTTCTGAACATCCTGTATTTCTTTTTGTCCTCTGGTGCTTAAGGAGATTGATGGAATAAGCTTTTGTGAATGTATGAGCGTGTGTGTGTGCATTTGAGTTCTCACCAGAAGATCGATGGAAGCCAGTGTGTAATTGGCAGTGAGCAAGGATGAGGTCAACTGATACATCCCATCGTTCGCCTCACTGTTGCCATAGAAACCGATGCCTATGGCAACACTACAAAAAGCAGAAATATGAACAAGGAAACGAGGAGAGATGACAAAGAAAAAGAAAGTGAGAGGGAGGAGAGAGAACATAAACGGAATGAAAAAGGGAGAGAGGAAAACAAAATGAGACATATTTAAGCTAGTTAATGTACATTTACATTTATTCATTAAAGTTTGGGGATCGGTACTTTTTTAATACTTTTGAAAGAAGTCTCTTATGCTCAACATGGCTGCATTTATTTGATCAAAAATATAGTAAAAACAGTAGAGAAATAATATTACATTTTAAAAAAAACTTTTCTATTTTAATATATTTTAAAATATAATTTATTCATGTGATGCAAAGCTGTATTTTCAGCATCTTTACTCCAGTCTTCAGTGTCACATGATCCTTCAGAAATCATTCGAATATGCTGATTTGCAGCTGAAGAATCATTTCTTATTATAAACAATGTTGAAAAAAGTTTAGGGAAACATTTTTTTCAGGATTCTTTGTTAAAGAAACAATTCAAAAGAGCAGCATTTACTAAATCTTTTGTAACAATATTTAAATCTCTTTACTGTCACATTTGATAAATTTAATGAGTCCTTGCTGAATAAAAGTATACATTTCTTTAAAAAAAAATCTTGGAATCCAAATCATCAACACTGAAAATCCACTCATTTACATATCTATTTCACATTCAAATATTCAGATTAATGCTTGGGCCAGATGCTCGTCCAATCCTTTCCAACCTGCCAAATATAGCAAATCTCAATCTCTCACTAACTGTTTGACCCAGATTAGGCCAAAGAAAGCAGAAATGTGTGTTTACGTGTTTCACACAGAAATTATAGTCGCAAGCAGCAAAGGTGTGCACATGCCTATATGCAGTCATCTGCAAATCAGCGTCTAGCTTTGAATCCTTCAGAAAAAGAGGTCAACGTGGATGGGAAGGGGGTGATGTCATGGGGGTGGGCCTGCAGGCGGAACACGTGCTGCATTAGAATGGTTGCATCACGCACCGAGGAAACCAAACCAGTTCTCATAAAAACAATGCTAATTTACACAAACAATTTATGTGTGACATCAAGAACATTAATACATCGTGCTGATGGTTCAGATCAATGAGGCATGAAAAAGCATTGGCTTTCATATTCATAGCCCTGAATATATTAAATGGGTTGGTGTTCTGCAATATATGTGCACTGAGAGAACATAATTGAAGGAAACCATCCCTTGCAAATGTGCAAATGAAACAGAGCTTTATTTAGAACAAAGCGTGATATCTTTATAATGCTAGTTTAGAAGTGGGAAAAAGCTACTGTTTAGCTTAGACAGATAAGGTTTTAAGGTTACTGCTAATAAGAGAAACCCTGAACAGTTTTCTGATTCTGCACTCATATGTGTGAAAGCACAACATGGTGCGAGTTAAATACAGTTGGGAACATTTTTCTTTTTCTCTCAATAGTACTTTCTCACAGGAACTAAATGGATGATCTCAGGTCATAAATGTCATTTGCTCTCTAAATGATGCAAATTGCTTGATCACTGAAGAAGTCATAAACAAGACACAGATGACGTCATCAAAGTTCAGTGGTTGCACATAAAACTATAACAATACACACAAAAATTATGGAGAATTATTTTCTATTAAGGAAAATGACTTTCAGTGGATTTTCTAAAAGGACTCTATTGTTCTAAAACGGTCAGCTATTGTTGATCGCTTTCAATATGTGGTCACACTAAACTTTGGCAAATTATTATACATTTCTTTGTTTTTAAATACATTTCATAATAATAATTTATTTTTAAATAAATATTAAAAACATTTGTAATAAGATGCATAAGACCTGTTTTTCATAAAAATTCTCACAACTTTTTAAATGAACTTGATTCAAAACTTTTTCAAAGGTATCAACAGAATAAAACAGTTTTCTCAGTAAATATATTATAATCTACTGTATTACTATATAAATATTATAGTCTACTGTGACCACACCTTTACTCGAAAAATATCAATTTAAAATATAAATATAATTTTTGCATTGCATGATTATAGTGCCAGAAGGGCGAAACATAAAAGCTTTACAAATGCAAAATCATAAAAGGTGTGTTTTTGTATTTTGAATTAAGAACATCTGCTCAACAGATAGTAATCACTGGCATCTGAAAATTACTGTCATTAAGAGGCATTACCAACACAAGGTGACGGCTGCAACCGATACCCATGTGACACAGCAGATGCCCCGCCCCTTTCTGCCGCTGTATCCATGGCCACCGCTGGCATCATCATCTTCCTCTTCTTCCTCTGCATCCCGGCCCCCCTCACCACGACGGCAGCAGCAGTAGTGGATGAGGAAGAAGAGAACGACAAGTAATGAGAGGACGAGAGCAATGGCGGAGAAGCTGGAGAGGACCAGGAGAGTCTGTGGAAAGAGAAGATGGAAAATGAGTATGAAGAAAAGACATCCAAGCACTCAAGACTTCATTATTATTACATAGAAATTTTACTGAATATTAGTTGGCCGAGCACATAATATCAGTTTTTAGATGATGTCATTGGTCTAAAAAATGAGCAATTGATTTGAAATCAAGTATTGAATCTGATCATCATTAAACTCATTAAAAATGAATTACTTTTTTAATTTTAGGTACATGGTAAAAAAAAGATTTTTCAAAGCTGTAAATAATACAAAGATTATTGGAGTGCGTTTTACAAGAAAACACTATTTCAGTCTTTCTACTTCAAAATTTGTGTGTTACTTGCCGTTTCTTTGTAATTATTTGTCAAAATACAGCAGCAACCCAAACAGAAATGTAATATATGACAATATATGACATATATGATATTGGCGGTATTTTGCCGGTTACTCAACACGGGCAAAATGCAATGACAGCCCTAGGAAATTACATTTGCATATGGGAATTTATAGTTAAAATTATTTCAAAGAATATCCTACAACAAATTGTTTTCATTGTAAAAATTAGCACAGAATATACACTGCATAGCTGCATACCATTCAAGCACATGCATGTATTGTATAGAAAGCAGTGTGACATAAAATGGAGGATGTCTCTTTAATCTGATTGGCTAATACAGCATGGATGCTCCACTCAAAGAGAGAGAAAGAGGAGGTGTAATTAAAGGTTTCCGTTGGATTCAAACACATATTGTGCATTCAGGTTTCATATACTGTACATCTTCAATCTGATCCCAATCCATCTTCCTCAGTTTCTCTCTCTATCACTCTCTCCCCACTCTCTCATTCTCTTTTCCCCATGGTTTTTCTCTATGCTTTCTCTTCCGCTCACTCATCCCTTACTTTTCTCCCCCTTTCTTTCTTTTTATTCACGCCACTGGATCTCTATTAATAATCTGTGACCTACTTAAATACATTCACTGCTTTTCCCTCTGATTTTCGCTCGTTTTTCATCTCTTGCTCCCTCTCCTCTTCGTTGATTTCCCCTTCCCAATTCCCACTAATATCCACGAGGATTTCACTCTCTCGTTTCTCCTCTCTTCCTTTCTCACATTCTGTTATTTAGCACATCTTTCTCTTATCATCTGTGTCTTATCCTTTAAACCCATTCAGGCATCCAGCATAATCTGGCTTTGTCTCTTCCAACTTTATCAATTTGTGGTGAAGCTATTTCTTTTTCTAAGAGTAACCTCACAACGGCTGTTTAATTCCTCTGCAAGCATCATCAAATGGAATTGAACAAAATACAGTGCAACAGTCGGATTCCAGAAGTAAAAATCCCATTCATTTTCTCCATAGAGGCATTGACTTTTAACGTTAATTAAGAAGACAGATCTACCAGTGAAGAGATTGTTTATCAATGACATCTGAAGTTATTTTATCTTAATTTAAAACAATCATGTTTTACAGTGCAATTCCTGCGGAAGAAATGCACTAACCATGATCCTGCAGAGAAATATCCACCAATCAGAATGGTGGCAAACAACTGGTGCTAAAGGAGCTCTGCAGTGATTGGCCACTTCCATGAAGCACTCCAAAAGATATCGAGACAGTCTCCCTAAACTTGTAAACTACTAATATTTGTGTACATCTTGTTATTTTGTAATAAAAGTAAACTACATTTTTTCTATACTCGCATACTTATAATAAAATATTCTAAATCAATAGCCTTAAGTCTTTGTAATGCGGAATTCCTTCATTAAAGATGTTAAGTACGCAGTCTTGTACCTTTTTTGCTCCAAATGCTTCAAGCATCTCTGAGGTGAATCACAGCATTACAAATACAAACTTTTATTTTAATGGCCTATAACTCTTTAATAGACTTTTTTTTTATATATTCCTACGGGCAGAAGAATGGGAAAAATACTTCTTGAACCAAGGCCACTGAAAAAGTGGGTGGGCACTGTTGCACTCTATAATTACTGTTTATAAACAGGTTTGCCCTTTATTGGTCAAACAAACATATAGCAAACATATTAGTTGATGTTGCACTGTCGGGCTGGTTGTGATGTTTTGATAGCATTGTTTGCACCTTTTTTATGGAAAATCAACCTGCTATTTAGGTGAGACTTATCGTTGTCTCTGTAAGTCTGCATAATTAAGTTGGGATAGGAGAAATTACTTGCATCAAGGGGCATGTAATTCCTGTTTCTATTTTATCTTTTGATGATTAATTAAAATATATTTATATAGTGAAGATGTGTCTAAGATGTGTCTAAAACAGATATGTTCTTATTACTAGTTATGCTCATATGTCACGTTAGAACTAGCAATGATGGTACAATACACAGAACTTTCATTCCTGAATGTGGAATAATTCAGTGTTTTGAACAAATCCATTGAGTGAACAATTCAATGACTCATTCATAACAACCCGCTACAATGCAAGTAAATCACTGGCATATGCGACTAAATCTTCACTCTGGGCGACTAAATGATGTCTAACATTGGCCATTGGCTAATAATTTCTTAGATTTTACTCGCCAGTGTGTGAGCTGGAGGCTAAGTATAAGTTTCAGAGTTTCACTCTCAGTCAAGCGATCTGTGCTATTTTTTCAGTTCATCTCAATGGATACGCAGCGCACCTGTATTTGACGTACCATAAGCTCTAGAGTAAAGGCACATGACTTGCCATCGCTTTGCTGAGAGCACTGTTTCTCACACACATGCAAAGAAAGAGAGAGAGCGAGCGAGAGAGTCTTACATACCATGTAGAATTGACACGCTACATGTAAACAATATACTATTTTATATTTTCCTGTAAAAATAACAGAGTTCATTTGGAATAATTCAGCTTTTAAGAACAACAAGATACTGCCGGTTTCTCCGGTAGTGGGTGGAACTAATGCGCAAACGGCAAACTCACTGGCTGGCGCTCACCTATTATCGTCCCTGTTTTGATTTCAGCAAATCAGTTCAAGCAAACGCAGACAACGTGATCAATATTCATGAACCCAGCAGCTCATTAATCCTTAGTGCATTTTATATTGTTATTGTATATCAATCTGGCGAGTAAATTAAAAAAAATTTACTAGCCAATGGCAATTCTATTGACAAGGTGTGCATAAAGGGTTGCATCAAGACTTGTTTAGTTCCTGAATTAATCGGTATTACTTGTCACCACCTAACTGGCATAATAATGTTACCTACATAACCTGACACTGAAATATCTCCTCCTTAGACTAAGAGCCTTTCTGGGATGTACAATCGCGGACAAGCATGATACAAACAAATTTGATGACCAGTCACCTATTATCGTCCCTGTTTTGATTTCAGCAAATCAGTTCAAGCAAACGCAGACAACGTGATCAATATTCATGAACCCAGCAGCTCATTAATCCTTAGTGCATTTTATATTGTTATTAGTAATAGAATTCATAGTATTATAACTATCTTATCAGTATTATTGTTAGTTTTCCCCCCCTTTTTTTTACAGAAACACTGAATGACCAACAATATCTTAAGCATCACTACCAGTGCTAAGTTCAGTTAAAATGACAAATATGCATTCATATATGGTTACCAAGTTTTAATTTTAATTACTAAAGTTCTATCATTAAATAATGCTTGATTATCATGATATCATATTATAGTGCTTGACTGACTGATGTTAAGAGTGTACCTTCAGATATTTAAAATTTAAAAAGCTGTGCCATTTTACAAACATAAGCTTTATATATATATATATATATATAAAATAGTATATCAGATATTTAATAAACTAAACTAAAAAATGTATTAGCCAATGGCGATTCTTTTGCCAAGGTGTCTGTAGACCACCTAACTGGCATAATAATGTTACCTACATAACCTGACACTGAAATATCTCCTCCTTAGACTAAGAGCCTTTCTGGGATGTACAATCGCGGACAAGCATGATACAAACAAATTTGATGACCAGAACTAACGTTATAGTATATAAAATATAATTATATATTTATTAATATTTTATATATTTAATGCTTTCTGAACAAAAATGGAAATGTACCCTGATTTAAGCCACGGTCACTGCATCATAGTTCCTGTCCTAATGTGCTGGACATTTATAGCCATATCTTTTATCAATATCTTACTGATGTGGAAACACACTTATGTAAGTAAATGTATCTGCCATAATGGAGTTATCATTTTTACATCAGTCCATCGTGCTTTCAGTCTCTGATACTGTAAGTCAATCAGAAAGGCTCTTTAGCTACTGAACATTAGAGAATGTGAGATACAAACTCAAGTTTGAGTCAATACATCTTTAAACTGCAGACAGAAAAGTGCTTTTAATTGTTTTGACTATAACACTCCAGTTTAGTCCAAGAGTCTGTGTTACAGCAATAAGAGTGCTGTGAATTAGAGTATATTGTGCAAGTCAACATAAAAGATATTTCTGACAGCAACAAAAAATGCATTTCTGACTGTTCATACACTATACTGCATATATGAGATATAATTTAGACAAAATGAGAGGGTGCACACAAAGGAGAGAAAATAGAGAGCGTCGCTCCAAATGATGAGCACACCCACCACCAGCTGTCAGGTGTGAAAATTGTTTCTGAGGGTGAGAAACAAGGAGAGGGCAGAGAGAATTGAGCGAGAATGAGAGAGAGGGTTACCTGCTGGTACTCCCAGCTGTCTGGAGTGAACATGCTGTTTCGGGTCTGCAGGGTCAAGTCCAGGCGAGGAATGGCATGGCATAACCGTACCCATAGCGATGGGGTGTAGTTGGGGACAGTTGCTATGGCTGCCATGCCTGCTGTAAACCACCTCTGTCTTTCTCAAGTATCTGAAATGATTGAGAAACATGTAATTATAAAGAGAACACACCAAGATTGGATACTCAAGAAGACACCCAAAGTTCTTGCTATTTAATTTCATTCGAAAGGCATATTATTCATCTATTTTTACTTTAATACAAACAGGTATTTTAGAATGTTTTTTTTTTATATGACAACAATCACGTATCTCACACAGAGATCGCACTGACATAGTGTTGGGGAATATTCATAATTTAAATATACAATCACATCAGATATAAAAAAATCAAGCATTTTAGAAAAGAACGCAACATCACAGTTGTTTGAACCAATAAGCATTAAAAGGATAGTTCACCCAAAAATGAACATTTTGTCATTAATTACTCACCCTCATGTCGTTCCAAACCCTTAAAGGGTTAGTTAACCCAAAAATTTAAATTAGCCCATACTCACCCTGAAGTCATCCTAGGTGTATATGACTTTCTTCTTTCAGACGAATCCAGTCGGAGTTATATTAAAAATTGTCTTTGATCTTTCAAGCTCTATCGTTGTACTCAGCGGGTGTTGCAGTGCTTCGGTTCAAATGACGTGAAATAAAAAGCACCCTTCCACAAAAAAAAGTGTCTCACACGGCTCCGGGGGGTGAACAAAGGCCTCCTGTAGCGAATCGATGCATTTTACCCGTAAGACCTTCGTTCATCTTCGGAACACAAATTAAGATATTTTTGATGAAATCCAAGAGTTCTCTGACCCTCCATAGACAGCAAGGATCATAACACGATCAAGATCCAGAAGCGTAGCAAGGACATCGGTAAAATAATCCATGTGATAATCCATGTGGTTCAACCGTAATTTTACAAAGCTACGAGAATACTTTTTGTGCGCAAAAGAAAAAAAATAACGACTTTATTCAACAATTCGTCTCCTGCGCTCCTCCTCGTTATTTTTTTTTCTTTTCTTGATCGTGTAAGGACCCTTGCTGTCTATGGGACAGCTCTCAGATTCCTTCAAAAATATCTTAATTTGTGTTCCGTAATGTTCTCCCATTGTGCAATTAAAGTACAGTATGTGCAATAACCTTATACTTATTTATCACCCTAAACCCTAGTACATCCCTACAACTTATTTTATTTTATTCTATTCCTATTCCATCTATAGCACACCTGTACATACAATTTATTCTTTTTTTGTGGTTTATATTTATGCATGTGTATTTTATTCACATCTCATTTTTATTATCTGTGTGTTGTTGTTGTCTCCGTGTACTGGAAGCTTGTGACACTATAACAAATTCCTTGTATGTGCAAACATACTTGGCAATAAAGCTCTTTCTGAAGTACGTCAGCAGCAAGTTGTTTCCCATCCATCATGCTTTTGGTCAGCGCAGTTTGGGGAAAGCAACTGCGCTTGACTACACGGCCGCCTCGCTGTTGCGAGAGTTTTTTGACACACGTCGGCATGACAATAGAGCAAGGTGGACCGCCCTCGGACACATTTCTAACCGGTGTTGTGCCCAATTTTGACTCCCGCCAGATTATTACCCGCCTAGTCTTGGTAGGTTTAGGAGTAGTTGTGGGGGAGGGGTTAGGATTAGGGGTGTGGTTAGGATTAGGCAATCAGGTAGCGACTTCAATGAGGGGGGTAATAATTTGGCAGGGGGTGGAAATTTGGCACAACACCGGCATGCATCTTGCGTTGATCACCGGTGATCAGTTCTGCGCAGATTTTGCTCTTCTCAAACAAGCCTATTGTATGCTTTCGAATCGTTCTCACGGTACTTTGATGTCATACACTTACACGTCCGCTACTACAGATCGAACACACCTTATGAAATGTAAGATGATGTATGTAGGGGCGGGGTGGGGCGTGTGCGTTAATAATTTTACACATTATTTTTTCCATAACTAAATAATTAAAATAGCGTGTTAAAATGACAGCCCTTCATTTATATATATTTCAATATTTATTGTGTGAAACTGATTTATATTATATTATATTATATTATATTATATTATATGTTGATTTTTTTTTTAATGAAATCATATCTTTTGATGTGGAAAAAGGAGGAAAAAATAATTTCACCCCACCAAAAACAAACAAGAGCAAGAAGGAGGAGAATGTAGAAAAATGCAGAAATAACAGGACAGACAAGGAATGGGTTTAAAGTAGGTTAAGTAGAGACACACACAAACATTTTCATTACCAGGACTGAGGTCCACTGGGAACACAACATGGATTAAGTGATTAGATCATCAATGTTAAGAGAAGAGGTTTCTAAGATAGCCACACACTGAGCAACCATTAGATCTCATGAGAACTTGATACATTTAAAAAAATCATTATGGGGTTTTGGGGGACTATGCACTCCAAAAAAAAGGCTGCACCTTCTAATATCATGACAGTTTAATGACACATACTTCACTAAATAATTATGATCTCATCTGGGGATATACATTCTGAAATCATCATGTCCTCAGGATGGGACACATTATGACATCATCAGGCTATACATTTGATTTTAACTATGAGCTCATGATCCTACATCATGAACACATCTCATTTATATTCTTTATATACAAATTTCAGTAATAACTCATCAACTTATTATTGCTTATATATGCTTTTTGACATCACTATGACATAAAGAGCGGCCTGTACAGTGTAATTTATGAACTGACTGTAAGCTATTGTCAAAAAAGATCTGACTTAATTTATTTCTTCATTTGAGAATATAATTAACTGATAACAGATAACTGATACAGTTACATTCTTTGTGTAATTTCTGCACCTCTACTTACATAAAACAGACAAAATGTGTAAAAATAATTAGTTTCAAATCAGGTGTACCAAAAACCACTCCCTGTCTTGCATTGGCACTGGCTCAAGTTTCATTTCTAAGATCTGGATATGGCATCTGACCACTTAATCCTACCAAAACAGTTCACACCTCACATCACTAAATTAACAAGAAACTGCAGGCTCCATCACAAATAACCCTTACAATAGTGTCTGATGTGTTTTGTTCATAATGATGTCTGAAGGCTATTCATTTATTGTCAGAGAACATAACCAGCATGCAGTGGGTCAGGACAATAATCTGGTATAGCTGGTGCAGTATTATCGAACTAAGTGTCCTCTTTTCAAATACAAATGGGAATAAAAGCCAAATTAATGTAAAACAATGTTATGGAACAGTTAAACATGCAGACCGTGACTCAGACTGGAATGCTACAGAACATCTGAACATGATGCATTCTGTCAGCTTGCTATAAGGATGGTTCGCATTGCATAACGGAAAGGCAATAATGCGAGTTTGGAAATGAAGCAAGAAAGAAAAATGCTGTGCGGAACAATAGAGGGACAAAACATTTTCCTTTTTTTTCTTTCTTTTCTGTTCTGGACTGAATAATGCTTAGCATCATCTATCCAATTCCTTAGCTTCACTATAATTATCCGCAACAGAAGTATTCAAAATAAAAACAAAAATGGTTTCCAGGATGACTAATCAAGAGGGATGTCATCCAAAATAAGCCATTTTAAGCTCACTGACAACTCATTAGATTTTATGGAATTGCCACATTATGATACTATGAGAAAACATTGATTTGTGGCTTAGCTCATTTCATGAGCAATAAACTATAAAAAATGAAATTTTCACATAGTGACATGAGTATGATAATGATATATTATTATGTGTATTCTAAAATGGTGCCATTTCCTTGTAATTTTTTTTTTTTTACAAAAAAATGTAATAACTTCTGAAGTAGGGTTTCCAAATTCAGAATATATGGACTTTCCTGCATATTATAGTCACTGTTGTTAATTCACCAGCTTGATATAATAAGGAGAATGAATTGAACATTGGTCAGTATGGAAGGATATTCCGGACTATTTTCAAAAGGAATTGCAAATTGTAATTCAACTGCGTTTTCCATTTATGGATGCATAAATTGTGACATAATCCAAATGCAATTGCAAATTTCGTGAACGCACAGTGACTGCCAAATTTCAAATGAAAAAGCAAAGTCAATTTGCAACTCTATTTCACACGTCTTATGAGTTAATAGCCTGTTATTTTTAAATACCAATATTAATTACCACGTCTGCTTTTTCACTCTCTGTGTCGTGCATGTAACCTGCCAAAACTCAAATGGAAACGCAATTACTTTAGCATTTGAATTTCCGATGCCTTACACGGAAAACTGTCAATCAGTGTCAGGGGTGGGACTATACTAATGGACGTGTTTATATTGGGAGGTGACGTCACTCACAGATGATTGTGCCGAATGCTTTGAACAATGGAGGTAATTGGTAAAGGCTCAAGATCACCTGTCTCAAGATCTCTTGCTGTTTCATGCACGTTAGCAAACAGACAGTGCAACCCACCTCTCCTTCTAGTCTTATTAGCCTGCCTATTAAAGTTTTTGTCTTCTGTGTAAAAATAACTTTCCTGGCTATATATTTCTGTAATAAAAATAAGCTTCGGTTTCACAAACTTGGTGCTGATAACAGCTTAACATTATTTACCTTGGGGTCTTTGCTATATTCCAATATCATTATGCCTCAATTAGCTAGTTATAGATTAAGAGTTGTTTATGTATGTTTAATAATTTATGTTGTTAAAATAACACTCTGTTCCGCAAATACATTGCCTGCTGGTTTATTTAGCTACTTTTCAGTACACCACATTAAGTATGCCACTTAGTACTGTAAGACTTTGAATGTTAAAATGCAAATTAACACCTGACCACTCTTGTGGGTTTGCTACTGTTACAATTAAAAATCGTAGAAGGGTAAAAACATGCCAGGCAGACAGTAAGCAACACAGCTTACAACAAATACAATTGATAATGGGTGTGTTAGATTTATAGTGTGCGAATAATCAAGCATTGACAATAATCAGCCGTATTGGCAGCACTGAGGGGCCCCCATGTAAAATTCTGCTTAGGGCCCCATAAAGGCGTGGGCTGGCCCTGATGCAAACGGTAATGCAAGATTTGCAATTGCGTTTGGATTGTCACAATTTATGCGCCCACATATGGAAAACACAATTGAAAATACAATTTGCAATTCCTTTTGAAAATAGTCCAGAATATCCTTCCATACACACTAGGACTGAACTGTGCTAAAAATAAATAAATAAACTGTAAATTACTGCAATAAATAAAAACATTATTCTCTAATTATATTTATAATAACCTCCATGAATATTCAAAGCCTGAAATGCCTTTTGAAAGCCTGAAATACCATTGTCCAATAAAAGATCAATGTTGAGGGTATGACCTAGTTAGTCATACAGCATTAACAATTAAAAAGCCTACTATAAATTATAATGCTCTGTTGAAATAAACTGACTGCTCTCAAGCAATTGACTAAAACTTGCTCTGTTTAGTACATATCTGAGAATTACAGAATTACATAAAATATGTAGATATACACCAAAATGTCAGTACCAAAATCACACCATTGACAGAGCCATAAATACTTGAGCGAGGGCATTCTTCAGTGCTGCTGTTGTTCAGAGCAGATAGAGGGTCCAAATGAGGGTCCAAAATAAGTTCATAAAGGTCACTGGGGGGGCATTATTTATATTTGTATGTAGTTGTGTTTAGTGTCAATTACTAAACGAGCTCATTATGAAGGTATTTATAAATATACAATCATCCACACAACAGGACTGATGCTAATCTAATAGATATCGATGAAACCCTCAGAATGACTAGAAACGACAGAATTGTTTGCTGATTGCACTTGTGGGAGTTGTCCCGGCGCGAGACCAATCGATCTCATTCTCTTGGCTGACTTACATACTTGTTTATGGCAATCATATCCAGCCATACTCACCGAGCTTTGACTTGGCGTTTGGGTACACTACGAGGATCTTTTGTTTGAATGGTCTCGTATAATGAACTGTCACACGTTTAGCACACAGACCAATTGACACGGCAAATGAGCCGCACAGTAGGATATAAAATGTTATATGGCACAATTAAAACACGGTTGCCCACCTTAATTTGCAGCAGCCTAATGTGGGTGCTTCCACGTCTCTCACGCTCGTGTGAATTGGTTTGCGATTAGATGCTTTTACTGAGACCGTTGACCGTTAAAACGGTTTGCATCCTGTGGTATTGGTGAGATCTGTTGTATTGGGCTTCAAGAGAAACTACAGTATTTTCAGTTCCAGTATGCGCCCGGTCTTTGTGCTCCTTGGTGGATGATAGGAAACAGGTCTTCAGAGAGAGGCGAGAATCCCTGAGGGATGTTTCAAGAGAGGAACGACTCCTTCAAAACCCGACGCCTATCAGTTACACTCTTGATTTAAAATCCGCTGAGAATTTGAATCATCGTCCACAGTCGCGCGAAAGTCATAGAAACGAAAAACTTCCGAAATTAATTGTTCTCAGTCAGAATTCGTGTGAAAAATCCACCACTATGTCGTCGATGTCGTTTCCACAAAAAATAAATGTTCAGTCTGCAGAAATAGCAAATCCATAACATCCAGGGCAAATGAAATCCTTCCAGTGCAGTGGGTTTGTTTAAAATACTAACTGTGGCTAATAAAAAAAGCTATTTATTGTGGGGATAAAAATAGGCATATTTATTTTTATTGTCCAATTTTTTAAACACATTACAGTCTAATTTAAGGAAGTGAATGGCAGCTTTAAATTGGTGTGGTCCTGAGGGTCTCAATGATCAGGACTGAACTTCGCGCTCTCTCTCTCTCTATCTCTCTCTATCTCTCTCTCACTCACTGTGGGTGTTTGTGTGCAAGAGACAAAAAGGGATGGGGGGATTTACACATGTGTATTTAGACAGAGTGCATGACAACACATAGCCTAATGACAGAGATTGAAAAAGGTGATTAATTGTGAGAAAACCACATGTATTCCACATACAGGAGGCTCTTTTGTCAAGTTAAAGAGTTAAGACAATAATGGCACTTCACAAGGTTCTCCAAATGCAATCCATGCAGTTTGGCGAAGGGGATTCCCATAAATGCTTATTATGATTATTTAATGCACTCTTTAACCACAAATGAAGTAGGTGATGGGCGGTGAAAGAAAGGGTTGAAGGGATGCTAGACTCTCGGTGGCCCGGGAGGTTTAACCGATATAGGGGGATTAAAAAATATATATATACAATGAAAACAGCAGAATGAGCGA
>NW_015555734.1:946137-954468 GCF_001515605.1 Sinocyclocheilus anshuiensis | reverse complement strand
GTCAATGAAAGAGAAAGCGAGTGAGGATGGGGGAGGGGTGCTAGATGGAGAAGCACAGGAGGGAGGGATGGAGCGAAAGAGACTGCACACAAGCATTTGTATAGTGTGCATGTATCCAGGAGGAAAGAGAAAATTATGTTATGTATGCAAGACTTCCTTGCTCACATCTCAGAGCTGCTACAGTAACACACACACACACACACACACACACACACACACACACACGCGAAAAAAAATATTCATAAAATTAGTCATTTAGTTTGATTTAATTTAATTGGTCTCAAGACATTCCAGTGGCTAAATGTACAGCTGTTCAGAGTTGTTTGTTTGATGTTGAATAATTGAGAGCTTGTGCTATAAAAACATAGCTGAAATACATGGTAAATTACTTATTTATATGTAGTCCACTTTCAAATTACATCCTGACATCCAGTTCAATAAGCTATCCAAAAACACTGCCTTGCACTGAGTCACTTAGCAACATCTTACAATGAATGACTGAAAATGAAGTGAAGAAATTACCTGGTACATTTAAGGTGAATGTTGTATGTCTTTATCTAAGCGAGGGTCAGCAAATGCACACAACCCTAAAGTAAGAGAAGGCATTGTTATATTTGTACAGAAATCAAAACAAAAAGCACGCACATCACTGGATGTGGTGCTCAACAAAAAAACATATTGATAATGAAAATAGAAAAAAGTCGGCACACCTAGGCTCCAAAAATACACAGGCTCTAATGAAGGTCTGACGAAGAGCTTGTATGCTCGAAACATAACATGTAATAGTCTGTTATTAAATTTTTGTATTTTTAGAGCCTAGGTGTGCCGACTTTTTTCGATTTTCATTAGAAATGTACAATAAAATAAAAACTAAACTAAACTGAAATAAAATAAAATAAAATAAAACTAAAATCAGAATGAAGTATGAAAAAATAAATAAAGAAAAAATAAAAATAAAATGAAATGAACTAAACTAAATATAGTGTCAAATTCAAGTGTCAAAGCTGTTCAGTTCTTTGACCATTCAATTCAGCTTCTGCACAGAAATATGATTACTATACACTCTAAAAACAAATCTTTTGGCTCAACAACAACAAAAATTATGCAACAGTTCGCATTAATCTTTTTAAGTTATGACAGCTTTTAGTGAAATTATGTTCAACCAACAAACTACATTGGGTTTTGATGATTTACAGCATAAACACAAATTTGTTTCCACAAGTTGATTACTAACTAACAAGTTCCAACCCCTGACATCAACTAACAATGAGCATTATTCTTCAACGAAATGGTAAAAAACCATGGTTTGTCAGCATAACAAAAATTATTTTAATTTTTTAAATGTCAATCATGACAGTGTTAAACACTAACAGATATTTCCTTTAACTATAAAAAACACAAAAAATAACTTAAATATATATTCACCTTATCCAGTCCTATGCAAAGCATGATGAGAACTAGAAATCCACTTCCTAATTTAAGACAATTTTAAGTTACTACAACTTATTAAAAAAAAATCAATTAAAAAATCTCTGTTTAAATTACACACAATGTTAAATTGATGTAATGGTTAATTATTTTATTTTATCAACTTGTAAACTCATCAAAATAATGTTTAAACTTGCAACAAAAGGTTTAAATAAAGCAATAAATCAGAATTTTTAACTCGCAACCATGCATTTCTTTTCAGTTGTGGTAATAGGTCTGAGATATTAACAAATGAATACATATAAAGAAATTTCAGTGTTGCTAATGCTTGTGTTATCAAAATTCGACTGCATTTGTAAAAAGAGAATATAAAGATATAAAAAGAATATAAACTGCTTTTCTCACAACAGAAATAATATAGAATTAGAAGTGGTTGTAAACATTTTTAAAATGCTTTCATTCATTGTCTTTGCAACTATTAAATTTAAAATAAGCAGTCATGCTTTGGGATACTTCTGCATCTATAGATATAAATGAGTGAAATTAGGCGCACATAATTAAGATCATAGAAGTCATTATACTGACTTCTTGATTTAAAATACATCAGGTATTTGATGTAATTAATAACCATATCCCTAAGTTCAGATGATACATAACCAGGCACTTTCACACATTGGGCAGCTGCACAACACATACAACCTGATAGAAACCGTTCTCTGTGTTGGTATGACCGATCACACAAAGATAGAGTTTATTTACTTCTAGCTTGCCGAAGTTGACATCTTTGGCCAGTTTAACAGTCCCTATCCCTTCAAACATCTTCTCTGTCATGGGCTCCCGAGATTTGGCCAGGGTGAGATGGTATGTCGGGCATCGGGAATGGCGGTGTAGCCAGCCCTTCTCCTTGAAGGCTTCTTGGAGAGGGGAATTCAGGCACTGGACATCGAACAGGGGTTGTGGGGTCACATGGAGAACAGTCCCATTAAAGTGCCTTAGTTTTGGAGTGAAAGACACAGAAATAGGGGGTTTGTGGGAGTTTCTGATTGTGGTACGCAGGAGCTCAGCAGCAGCACGGACTTCCTCTGGGCCCTTCAGGACAAGTAAGGAAAGAGTGACGTGTAAAGTTGCAGGGTCCACCCATAGCGGCTCTGACTGAGGGAGGCGGGAGAGAACCTTTTTCTGAATGCGCTGGAAGGCCAGGAGAGCAGCGGGAGAGTCCACACGGAAGCAGATGAAGTGTGTGGGTCTGTTTGGTGGTGGACGTCTAAAAAGTGGTTTTGGCAGAATGAATGATACCAGCTCTGCTTCTGAACCACTCACTCCATCCCAGCTGTCCTTCCATTCTTCCACTATTTCAGTCTGTTCTTTTTTTGGAGTGATGGATAACTCCTTTGCCAACTGATTCAAACTGAGTTCTTCAGTAGCTGCCATCTTTTTGTCTTCTGGTGCAGATTGTTTTTGCAAAAGTGAGACGTCATCACTGGTTCCTTTCTCAGCATTTTCGGTAAATGAGCGATCTATGGCATCTCCCAGCTCTTGTTTATTGTTTGTTGTTGTAACTGAAGTTACAACATCATCCTGTTCTTCAGAAAACTCTGTCACTTGCTCTAGGTCATTTGAAACATCTCCTGTGTTGATGGACTCTTCATGTTGTCCAGTGTCAGTTGTTAAATTGTCTGAGAATTGAATAATTCCAGTATATTAAGAGAAATAATGTAATACTGTATTAACAGTACATTATAATAATTATATAATATAATAAAATAATATTGAAATAATATTGAAAGAATATTGAAATACATTTAAAGTTCAATGGCATGCCATTTTTTGCCCTGCAGTTTTCAAACAATACACTAAAAATGCAATATATACAACTCGAATATGCCTTTTCTGATAAGTGTTCTGATGTTTTTAATTTCTGTATTAAAATTGATTTAGATATATTTTGAAGGCATAAGTCCTGATATCTTGATGAATAAAATAAAACCTTATTAATTAGTTTGACATACTCTTTTATTATTTCACTATTTTGTTATATTTTTATTATTATTATTATTACCGTTACTATTTTTTATTTGTTGTTTGTTTCACTGGTTATTAGTATTTGAAAAAAATATTGTCTGCCAAATCAAAGTCATGTGGTGCAATCAAAAAAAGCCACATGGTCCAACCAACACACTGAAGAAAAAAAAAACTGTAAATGATACCCTAGGAAATGACCCCCCCCACCCCCTCCCCAACTCCAAAAAACCTTAGTGATATTTATGAATTATTTATTCATGATTATTTATTTCTGATAATTATTCATGATAATGACTACCGAACAAAATACTGGTAAGCATTTTCTCAGAACCTGTTTTACTGGGCCAAAATAATACTGTCGCTCACCTTGTTGCGGTTCCTCACTGCCAAAAGGAGGCAAAATAGTCTGGCCCGTGGAGCCGAACACCCTGTCAGTGCGACTGTCTCTATCCCACACCCGCTGGCCTTTGTAGCTGAAGTATTGTATCCTATGATGAGGGAGAGCCAGCTCCTCAGAAAAATCACAGTCACATACCTAATGAGGGACAGATAAGCATTAAGCCTGGTTATGAATATACACGACATATGGTAATGAAACATATTAGTGCTGATATAACACACCTGAGAGTCCCATGAGAAGTCAGAGAATGGGCGTTCCAGCACCCCAAGGAAACGGTCCAGGTGACCAACTATAAAATCAGCTGGGTCCACTGAGGAGTCCCATATAATTCTGGAGATGACTTCATCGGCTGTACGCATGCGTGGCTTCTTCTTACACCCTGAGACAGGAAGGCATCCATTTGTAATTCTGAAGAGTGAATCTGGAAGGTAAAGTGCCTCTGCACTCATCATTAAATCTATAAACACACCTTCCTTCTCAGTCTCTAGATGCTGCTTTTCTGCATGAGTCTTTTTTCCATTTTTTCGGATCTTGCTCTGCTTTTCTGTATCATCTTCCTCTGAGTGTGTGGTTTGAGGGACGTCAAGCACACTGTGAAGTCAGGAAAGAGCAATGCATTATTTATCCACTTAGCTTCAATGAACATTCCCAAGATCTAACAAATTTCACATCTTTTACAGCAACTACAAGACACTGTGCCAACTGCTGTTGAAATGAAAATACCCAGATAATAAATCATGTCTACCATGAGGTTAATTCACTAGTTGAGTCTCTACCATCCAGACTGAATGACAGACCTGTGAGACAGTCGACATCTGTCTCCAAAATGACATCTGCCCAATTGGAAGTGCTGGCAAATGTTTTGGCTAGTTTCTTGTTTCATCTCATCTGGTACAAAGGGAAAGGGAAGAACAAGTTATACAATTGCATTCATGCACTGACTGATAACACGACAAAGTTAATCTGTAACTACTGGGACAATAAAAGTTAAGTTCTACCAGATTAGTTAAGTTAGACGTGATGTAGCATAGTGTGAAGATGTAAATGGTGGTATTCAAAACAGGTAATTTTACGATGGACAAAATAAAAGCCTGAGGCGAATAGACTGAGGCTGATCTTTTATTCATCAAAGAATCCTGAAAAAATGTATCACGGTTTCTACAAATATATTAAACGGCACAAATTTTAAAATAAGAAATGTTTCTTGAGCAGCAAATCAGCATTTTTGAATGATTTCTGGAGGGTCATGTGACACTGAAGACTGGAGTAATGATGCTGAAAATTCAGCTTTGCATCACAGGAATAAATTACATTTAAAAAAAACATTCAACTAGAAAACTGTTATTTTAAATTGTAATAAATATTTCATAATTATATGTTTTTCACTATACTTTTGATCAAATAAATGCAGCTTTGGTGAGCATCCTTCAAAACATAAAAAAAATCTTACCAACCCCAAGCATTTGAATGGTAGTATACATATAATCTGTACGAAGGGATCCTTTCCCTGAAAGGTAGGTACATATTATATCCTAAATCTCCCCATGTAACAACAAACGACATTTTGGGGGCATCAACACAGCACAAATGTTCCTTTAGAAAGCTTTTGGACGAGGAGGTTTTAACTGAAAATAGCACAATAATGGCTTGTAAGTGCTCTTAGGACCAGTGGTGTGGAAGCAGACCTCTCTTTGTGAATTTTATATTCTCTACCCTGCACTTACAGTAAGCCTACAGCAATTTTGCACAAAACGAACCTATAACTTGGCTAGAAATTTTGGAGAATTATATGAAAAAGGCTTTTCACTGCCATCTTCAGGTCATTTGCATTATAGCCTCCACCTCTACAGGAGAAAGGAAAACTTGAAATCGCATCATATGACCCCTTTAAAAAAGCATCATATGACCCCTTTAAAAAAGCATCATATGACCCCTTTAAAGGCGGTGACCAAAAAGTTTTATCAAAGTAGATCATTTTGTAAATTATCAAAGCAGATCATTTTGTAAATTTCAGCTAATTTTTAAGTAATGTATTTCAAACTACTTAAAATGACGAAATGACAAAAAAAATTACTAGCACAACAAACTCATAAGCTGTGAAGAATAACCTTTAGAATTAAAATACAGCTTTTGTATTTTACATACTCACTTTTCGATGACAATGTAAGTCATTTAAGTGTAAATAAATGTCACATATGTCTTACCTATGAGGATTTGGCTGTCAGGATCCTGTGTCAGGTTTTCCTGAGTTCTCTCTTCCACACATGCCATATTTGAAAGCTTCAACAGAGATTCCTTTAAACAAACATGTTACATTTAGAGCGATTTAGAAAGCAACTTAAGCACAATCATTTTGCTAAATACTGTACTGTACTGTAGTCGGTAAGATAAAAAAAATATCATGTAAAAACCATTTTGGCATAACACGGGAGAGCATGAATCAACCTACCTCAAGTCACAATCAGACAACTGTCTTCTGGTTAGTGTTATGATAACACGTACATAACATAAGATGACATCATCTGGTTCAAATGACTCATAGTTAGCCTACAAACTGCGCGAATGATTGAGAACCAAATACATTACACACACTAATGAAACAACGTAACTCAAAAGTAATCTTTTGAACATAATATTGGTTGTAACATTTACTGTAAATTTCATAACATAGGTATTTATTATTGTCAAATATACTTGCTGTGCTGCTAAGGCAATGTTCACAAAGCTACTTCCGGTGTTAAGCCTTGGGGTTCTAATGGGTATTGTAGTTTTTCGGCAAATGGGGAAGTCTGAATCATTTCAGTGAATCAGTTCTTTCAAACAGTTCGGTTCAATGTCTTCATGTGGTCTCTTGTGTCCAAGCATGGCATATTACATGTTCTATGTGATTCCAATCATAAAACATTAAATGTCATTTGCATTTACGATGTACACTAAACTAAAACTATTTGACATATTTCGCCTGAGAAAGGTTTTTGCATATTTTGGAGTGAGCTGTTAAGTTGACAACCGCTCGGACCGTTCAGTATGATTCGTGAGTGATTCACTTAAACCGGTTCATTTGAATCATCAAAATGATTCTATTCTACAGAAGATTCGTTCATGAATCAGCGATCGCTAAAAGGCATTCAGCGGATTACGGAAGAGCCTAAATCAATTAAATCGGTCTAAATAGCAAACATATACATGGTGCCACCATGTAACTACAACAGAAAAACATATTAATGGATTATTTGGACTGTACCGATGGCTATTCAGTGTGAGCGACAAGAGCAGCTGTGTGAGTCACGCACACGATGTGATCTAAGCGCGTGACTTCCCCATCACATGACACAAGACTGAAAAGGATGGACCTAACAATGTAAACAAAATAAAAATAATAGTTACGATCTTATTTCAGCGACGATTTAGTAAATCATATCGGTGAGGATAGTGTACCATTTATGCGGACTAGAAAAAAATTACATCGTTTGCAACATTGACAAGCATGCAGAGCCTGTAGGTGGCTGCTATTGTCAATACTCCATTGCAATGCCTTGTTCTTGTTAGTTTACTGTCAGTACCAGTCGGCACTATAGCTGTACCCAGCTGATAACGGTAAGGATATTGTGTTTTCCAATATCTAATTTCCTTTTGTATTTAAATATGACAAGACACCACTTTTGAACGGTTACATTTTTTTAAATATATATAAATATAGTTTCCCCAGTTGATCACAATACATTTATATATTATGTTTATATTTTGTATTACAAGTTGCCTTAAATGTTATGTTGAAATGTGCAGATGCGTTATGTAACTAAAAATGCACATATTTGTATACGGTCATGGCCAAACGTTCTGGCAGTGACAGAAATGGTGTTTAGCAAAGTTTGCTGCTTCGATATTTGTAGAGTATTTTCCACACGTTTCTATGGTATAATGAAAAACAATAAGCGTATCATAAGTTTTAAAGGCTTTTATTGGCCAAAAAAAAAAAAAAAAAAAAAGGTCAATTTACAGTGTTTAACCTTGTTCTTCGTAACCTCTGCAATTCGCTCTGGCATGCTGGATATTAGCTTCTGGGCCAAATCCTGACTGATGGCGATCCATTCTTGCCTTATTAGTTCTCGGAGTTGATCACAATTTGTGGGCTTCTGCTTGTCCACTTGTCTTTTGAGGACTGACCACAGGTTCTTTATGGGATTGAGATCCGGGGAGTTGCCTGGCCACGGATCCAAAATTTCAATGTAATGATCTTCGAGACACTTTTTTATCAATCTTGCTTTGTGACATGGTGCTCCATCATGCTGGAAAGTGCACGGATCACCAGATTGCTCATGGATCATTGGAAGTCGCTCTTGCAGGAAGTTTTGATACCATTCTTTAATCATGGCAGTGTTTTTGGGCAGAATTATGAGAGAGAGTCAACACTCCTTCTGTTGAAAAGTAACCCCACATATGGATGGTCTCAGGATGCTTCACTGTTGGCACAACACAGG
>NW_015555734.1:942304-944781 GCF_001515605.1 Sinocyclocheilus anshuiensis | reverse complement strand
ATGGTAGCGTTCACCTTTTCTTCTCCGAACAATCGATTTTCCAGATGTCCCAAACAGTTGGAAGGGAGCTTCAGAGAAAACTTTGTACCAGTCTTCTGCTGTCCAATCCTTGTACTTCCTGCATAATTTCAGCCGGTCCTTGGCGTTTTTCTTGGAGAGAAGTGGCTTTTTTGATATCCTTCTTGACACCAGGCCGTTGTCCAAAAATCTTGGCCTCACTGTGCGGGCAGATGCTCTCACACCAACCTGCTGCCATTCCTGAGCAAGCTCTGCCCTGCTGGTGACACGATTCCTCAGGAGGAGACGGTCCTGGGGCTTGCTGGACACTCTGGTATGTCCTGAAGACTTCTTCACTGCAGTCGAACCTCTCTCCTTTAAGTTCTTGTTGGATGATGTTGTGGGGGCGCGAGTGAAATTAGACCAATTTGGAAACCCCTGCTCTACACAATAATCTAGAAACAATGTGAATGAACACCACAACAGCTTAAAAAAATTATGTCACTGCCAAAACTTTTGGCCATGACTCTACACTTTCACTACTTCTCCCCACAGCTTCTCAAATGTTTGTATCCCCCAGGATATACGTTGCCCATTTTAGGGTTAAATTAGTATTTATATTTACTAATAAACTTTTAGTCAATCAATCAATTACTGAGATCAACTAATATTATATTATTTTAATTATCTAAGTGTTCATTTTAGATGACGAGTCACTTAAAATTATTGTCTGAATACAATATTAAATGTGTCAATGCCACAGGATAGAACTATTTACAAAAACATACAATAATATAGGCTACCTCTCAATGAAAAGAGCTTGAGGGTCACAATCAGACAATCGTAACTAAAGTTAAGCCCAGCTATGTCCCTATCGAATCAGGACGTCAAACTTTCATAATTTGCCTGTAATTATCTCATTTATATTATAGAATTACACGCATCCATACCTCACCGCTCCCTCGCCGTCACCGTGTGCTTCGTCTTCTGCCTTCTCACATTTCTTCTGTGTATGTTGAGACAAAACCCGCGAGTTTCACTTCAAGGTCGACATGGCTTAAGGAATGAGTCAGCAGGCCTACTTGTTGGACACTCTGTTGCAATAATGTAATTTATATCGTTACATTTTTACAAAATTACTAGATTTTTCTGTCGCTAGGAAACGGGCTTCGGTTCCTAACGTCATGGTGTCCAGCACCGGTCTCTGCAGCAGGAAGGAGTGCTGGGCGTTACCGCAGTGAGGTTACTCCAGGTTGGCAAAAATACTGTCGGTCACATATTATTAAAGGTGCACTATGTACGTTTTTGACTCTTCTTAAGCAAAAAAAAAAAAAAAAAAAACATGATATGTTTGTAGATATTTAGGAAACATGTTATGTTTACATAAGTAGGGGTGTAACGATTCACTCGTTTTCTCGATGCATCGATTACAAAACCTGACGATGCAATGCATCGATCTTGAAACATGGATTTTTGAATCGTGAATCGCCGATTTCGGACAGTAATCGATTTAAAAAGCTAAGAATCGAATGAACCGCGTTTTCTATAGCGATTCAACGCTTTCAAAATATATACACATTAAATTACTACAAGCAGGAATTAATGGAGACCTTGAACAGTGTTTGTGCCTATCTCTCCTTCACGCGCTCCACTAACCGCCTGCAGTGATATGGAAGGCCATTAAACCCAAAAACACGTGAATTTTAATGCGTCAACAACGAGTTAAACACGTGTATTTGACGCGTAAACAACACGTTTTTAACGCGTTAAATACGTGTCGTTTACGCGTGAAAAATCAGCGCGTTAAATACGTGTATTCAACGTGTTAAATAGCATGAAATACAGGTGAAATACTTGTTAAATATGCATGAAGTAGGCTTAAAAATCAGTTTGAAGGGGTCAGTGTCATTGGCTGCTGAGGACTTGGGTCAAACCACTTCTGTGAGCTTAGAGGGGTGTAGCCTACCATTCATAGACTAGGCAACCACCATTTAACATGCAACAGATCAGCTTATTCAGCCTAATTATTTTTTTTCTTCTTTTTCTTTTCCTTCTTCTTTTTTTTTTTGTATAGCCTGTAGAAATAATATATTTAAATTGCAGTTTTATGAAAAATTTGATAAAAAATAAAATTGCCTCGTTTTTCTCCACTCATGCCTTTTTGTAAATAAACACACTAGTGGACATTCTAGCTTTATCAGTGATCAAACTTAAGTTAACATCTAAGCATTAACATTTGTCTGAGGAAATCAGTTACAATGGAGGTAAGCAGTCAATGCAGGTTTAAGATACAGACCATTGCAATCAATATTTGTCTTTGGAAAACAATAAATATCTTTGTAATCAACAGCTTTTATTGTGCTTACATTTACAGCTATCGCCAGCAGGTGGCACATATTGAAACCTCTTTTTGTTCAGTGATTCTGCACTTTTTGTTCAGCGATTATGCACTCATCAGACAAACAGTAATTAGGTACACA
>NW_015555734.1:939612-940808 GCF_001515605.1 Sinocyclocheilus anshuiensis | reverse complement strand
GTTCTCGGAGTTGATCACAATTTGTGGGCTTCTGCTTGTCCACTCGCCTTTTGAGGACTGACCACAGGTTCTTTATGGGATTGAGATCCGGGGAGTTGCCTGGCCACGGATCAATGTAATGAATGTAATGATCTTCGAGACACTTTTTTATCAATCTTGCTTTGTGACATGGTGCTCCATCAGTGCACGGATTGCACGGATCACCAGATTGCTCATGGATCATTGGAAGTCGCTCTTGCAGGAAGTTTTGATACCATTCTTTAATCATGGCAGTGTTTTTGGGCAGAATTATGAGAGAGCCCACTCCCTTGGTTGAAAAGTAACCCCACATATGGATGGTCTCAGGATGCTTCACACAACACACAACACAGGACTCATGGTAGCGTTCACCTTTTCTTCTCCGAACAATCGATTTTCCAGATGCAGTTGGAAGTCGGAAGGGAGCTTCATCAGAGAAAATAACTTTGCTCCAGTCTTCTGCTGTCCAATCCTTGTACTTCCTGCAGAATTTCAGTCTGTCCTTTACGTTTTTCTTGGAGAGAAGTGGCTTCTTTGCTGCCCTTCTTGACACCAGGCCGTTGTCCAAAAGTCTTGGCCTCACTGTGCGTGTGCTTGCTGGACACTCTGGGATGTCCTGAAGACTTCTTCACTGCAGTCGAACCTCTCTCCTTGAAGTTCTTGATGATCCAGTAAATGGTTCTTTCAGGCACAATATTCTTTGTGGTAATTTCCTTGCATGTGAGGTCATTTTGATGTAACGCAATGATGGCTGCACGTGTTTCTTTGGAGGCAACCATTGCTAACAAGAACACAATGATTGGAAGCGCGTCTTCCTTCCTTTTATAGCAATCAGTGTGCTCTTACAATCTAATTAGTATGATAGTGATTTCACCTGACTAGTACTCATTCACATTTTCACATGTGCCGCTGATATGATTAGTCAATTAATGTTAGCTGGTCATTTTGTGTCAGGATAAAAAAAACAGTGAAATTTGTTTTGTTTTTGTTTTTTTTTGCTTTTTGTGAAAAGTTAATTTTTTGGCCAATGAAGCTTTTAGCAATGATTTAAAATCCATCTGATCACTCTACACAATCATCTAGAAACAATGTGAATGAAAACCACAACAGCTTAAGCAGCAAACTTTGCAAAACACAAAATTTATGTCACTGCCAAAACTTTTGGCCATGACTGTACA
>NW_015555734.1:900432-939124 GCF_001515605.1 Sinocyclocheilus anshuiensis | reverse complement strand
GAGCAAGCTCTGCACTGCTGGTGACACGATTCTGTAGCTGACTCCTCAGGAGGAGACGGTCCTGGCGCTTGCTGGACTCTCTGGGACGACCTTTAGACTTCTTCACTGCAGTTAAACCTCTCTCCTTGAAGTTCTTGATGATCCAGTAAATGGTTCTTTCAGGCACAATATTCTTTGTGGTAATTTCCTTGCATGTGAGGTCATTTTGATGTAACGCAATGATGGCTGCACGTGTTTCTTTGGAGGCAACCATTGCTAACAAGAACACAATGATTGGAAGCGCGTCTTCCTTCCTTTTATAGCAATCAGTCTGCTCTTACAATCTAATTAGTATGATAGTGATTTCACCTGACTAGTACTCATTCACACTTTCACATGTGCTGCTGATATGATTAGTCAATTAATGTTAGCTGGTCATTTTGTGTCAGGATCAAAAAACAGTGAAATTTGTTTTTTTTTTGTGAAAAGTTAATTTTTTTGGCCAATGAAGCTTTTAGCAATTATTTAAAATGCATCTGATTACTCTACACAATAATCTAGAAACAATGTGAATGAACACCACAACAGCTTAAGCCGCAAACTTTGCAAAACACAAAATTTATATCACTGCCAAAACTTTTGGCCACGACTGTACATTTCCTGAAAACAGAAATCTGAACATAGGATAACGGCAGTTTCAAAAATGTAATTTTGTTGACACACTAGAGTTAAAGGTTTTTACCAAGGGGATTTTGGACATTTTCATTTCTTTTTTCTTTTTCACTCAATAAATCAGATAATACTGTCGACATTCAGGGGGGAAAAACGAACCATATTTTTAGGAATAAAATTTTATATAAATCAGTCGAAAGTTAAATGAACAAACCCCTCTGTAAATACCTTCAGAACATAGATATGAATAAAACTGTAGAGTTTGGAAACAAAGTAGCCCAAAATATTAAAATTGACTAGTTAACAGTTCATACGAGTAATAATTACTGCCAGAGTCAACTCTAATCTCCCTTAAGTTTGTTTAGCATTATGCATTGAAGTCCTGTTCTGGTTTATAAACCATTTCTAAATCTCACCCTCATTCTTTTGAAATGTAAAAAAATGTGCGATAAACTCACATATTCTCATATAACCTTTTAATTACCTCCAGATGAACGCTTTAGTTGCCCTTTGCCACTTCTGTGAACTCCATGGCCCGCGGACGCTATTCTGTACAGAGGCCGTCCACCCTCCATCCCCGTCTCCTCCGCAGCCTGGTTCAGCCATTCCTGGTGACAGGGACCGAGAGGCGGACAGAGAGGGTGAAGGGCTCACCATGAGAGCCAACAGCTCTGCCACACAGAGAGCTGACATGTGTGAAGTAAGTGAGAAAGTAATCTTGTCATATCCCAAATGTATGTTTAAATCCGAAATCCAAGAAGTTCTTCTCTTTAATGTCTTATCTAATATATGTCTTTCTCTCTCCAGGGCTGTCGCTCCCTACCTGCGTCTCACCCAGGCTTTGTAAGTGTGGACAGTGAGACGGGAATCCGCTATTTGAGCCACCAACATCCACGCCAGCCACAGCTCTTCAGTGTGGTGCGACAAGCCTGTGTGCGCAGCCTCAGCTGTGAGGTATGCAAACATTTATGTTTTAATTTATGCATTAATAAATTCATCTAAACTTGATTAAAAATGCATTAAAATGTTATGTATTATCTGCTATTGCAGGTTTGTCCTGGTCGAGAGGGGCCCATCTTTTTTGGAGATGAACAGCACGGATTTGTTTTTTCTCATACGTTTTTCATCAAAGACAGCCTGGCACGGGGCTTCCAGCGCTGGTACAGCATTGTCGTGGTAGCCATGGACAGGATCTACCTCATCAACTCCTGGCCATTCCTGTTGCGCCACCTGCGGCAAACCATTCAGAGTCTACAGGACACAGCACTCAAGGTACTGGACTGCAGCATCACTTTAGTACTGTGATTGACAGAGTACCTCTTGGAATGATGAGTTCCTTGTAGTGTTGAAAATATTACAGTTTGCCCTGTTTATTGCCTTGCAGGTGTTTGACAATGAGCAGTGTGTGTGTCCTCAGAGGGCTGTGCGTATGAACAGCGCCTTCTCTCCGGCAGTGTTCCCTCACCAGCGCAGCGGCAATGCAGCCCGCTCACTCACATCCCTAACCCAGCACTCCAACCTGTGGGCTAGTCTGCACTCCTCATTCAGCTGGTATGTAAAACACAGTTAAAAAAAAAGCAGTATTCTGATCATTTTTGACTTTTTAACTCATATTGTGACTTTGTATCTCACAATGTGACTTTATTTCTAATAACTGCAACTTGTTATCTCACAGTTGTGACCTTATTTCTCATAATTGTGACTTTATACTGTATCTCAAAATTGCGACTTTATTTCTCATGAATGTGACTTTATAATGCATATTATAATTTTAGAACTTATACTGTGACTATCTCACAATCGCAACTTTATATCTCACAATGGAAACTATATCTCACATTGGTGACTTTATTTTTCATATTTTGCAACTTGATCTCATAATTGTGACTAAATCTCACAATTTCTACTTTGTCTCAGTTGGAACTTTATATCTCACATTTGCAACTGTATTCTCAAAACTGGCACTTTATATCTCACAATTGCGACCTTGTGCAGTGTTGTGACCTTGAGACAGTTGTGACTATATTTCTCATAATTGCATCTATATTTCTCATTAATATAACTTTATAACTCATATTATGACTTTGTAACTTATATTGTGACTATCTCGCAATTGTGACTTTATTTCTCACGTGCAACTTTATCAAAATTGTGACTATTTCTCATAATTGATATTTATATCTCACAACTGAAAACCTTATATCTCATAATTGTGACTTTGTCTCAACTGAGCAGTAGTAATAGTGATACTTTTCTTGGCAAACACCAAAGCAAACACACATACAGTATAGGCCTAGCTACTTTTTTAAAATCATTATACTTCCTCTCACCTTGTTAATTATCTTTATTTTAGGTTGCTGAAAGCTTGTGGCAGTCGGTTGACCGAGAAACTTTTAGAGGGGGCACCCACAGAAGACACGCTCGTTCTCATTGAAAGACAAACTGGTAAAATTAATACAATGAGTAAAATAATTAAGATTTACATTTTGTTGTGTTAAAATGTGCTAAAATTGTATTTTATGCATACAGCCAGATTTTTAGTCATGAGATACTATTGATTCAGTGGGAATATTTTAATTATTGTGTCTGCTAACAAATTGATTTTCCAACTGTTAAACCGGGTGTCTGACCCACATTTTCCTCTCCCAAGGTTCTGCTCCTGATACTGACAAACAGCTCTCCAGTGATTTTTCAACTTTGTTCATCTTTTAGAATCAGAATTATAACAATAACTTGCCATAAACAGAGGTTATACTGTAACGTTATACTGTACTGTAGAGTTCAGCATGAAAAAAAAACTTTCACAGCAACATTATGTATAATTCTCTCACAGAGCAAGAGGAAGAGATGAGTGGTTGGGATTGTGCTGAAGGGGGTGGGTCTAACCCACAGCCCAGCCAATCAGAGAGTGTGCAGCCCAAAGATTTTCAATTTGATGATGGAAGACAAGAAGACCTTCTTGGGCCAAAGTTCAAATCACTGAGACATTTAAGACAAGTAAATAAATGTTTACTCTGTTACAAACAGCAGATTTTGTTTAAAAAATATAAATCTGACAATGCTATATCTGATTAATGACAGGTCCTGGGTGCCAATGATTTCCGACAGCTGGCATGGCATGTTCTCATGGGAAATCAAGTCATATGGAGAGGTGCAGACCCTGGTCTTATCCAGTCAGCTTTCAATGTGTTGAAGGTCAGCTAAATACCTATGCATACAATATTTCCATGATGCGGGTCTACACCATAAAAGCACATCTGTGTTACAAACTACAAGTCAAAAGTTTGGACAAACTTGACTGAATTTGTTTCTCCTGATCTTCAGAAGAGTTTGATTAAGCCTGTGCTTAAATGCTTGGGCAAAAATTGTTTTGTAGAAAAATATACATTTTGTTTACATATTAATTAAAAAGTTGTTTATTTTTTTACATACAATTTAATAAATATTTAATGGGGGTTTTTTTGTATTAAAATGAATTTTTTATATTTGTATTTTTATGTTAAACAAAATGTTACACACATGTACTCTTTGTAATAATATAATATAATACATTCTTTACTGAATAAGCCGGACCAGGATCCATCTCGTGTGCAGAGATGCATTTTAGAAGAATTTAGAAGAAAAAAAAAATATTTCTATTTAGTTTTGATGATGCTATTATTCAAAAATGTGAAATAGTAATAAAGAATGAGTGGATGTGTCTAATCTTTTGACTGGTAGTGTATGTTTAAAGTAGATGCTGAAAGTCTTGCTAATTCAATTCTGACCCTCATTTCTGTCCATTCCACAGGCTTTGCTTCCAGTTGGATGTGTCCGAGCAGTTTCGTACAGTCCTCACTATGAGGAAGCATATCGATGCAACTTCCTCGGCCTTAGCCCAGATGTACCAATCCCAGCCCATGTTAGCTCTTCAGGTATCTTTTATTTCACTGCAAACCCTCTTTTGTGTATTTTTACTTGACAGCGCTAGTTAATTTAACATATGTCTACACCACATTAAAAAGGAATCTATAAGATCCAAGCCCTGAGAGATTTTAACCCATTAACCTATTGTATTCTGATCCCATCCTTGTGGCGCTGCTGTAGCTGAGATTGCTTCGGGTCAAACATATACTAACATTGACTTTTAAATCAGTCACACTTAGAAATGACAGCAGTAATCTCATAATCTTTATTCAGCAATTCAAGGGAACATATTGTTTTTATAACATGACGAGACAAACGCATAGATTTAACAGAGGCCCCAAAGTGTTTTGGGGTGTTCTTTGTCAGAATGTGATTTACATCTTATTTCGCAACTTCTGTGTGACTGTTTTCTTTCTAAACAGTGAAATTGTTTCATAACTCAGTGTCAGGTTCATCTCAAAGTTCAACACTCATTGTGTATATACATAGTGTAACCCCTCTCCCTCTTTTTCTCTCTTTCTCAATCTACCTTCCAGAGTTTTCCATGCTGGTGGATGTACTTAATGTTGAGCGCGGTTGTGTAAATCCTGTTTCGGACGATGACATTCTCTCACTTTATCAGTTCAACATTAGCAGTGCAAACACACAGCCAACAGATAAAGGTAACGCATGGAAACAAAACTCTGTAGTATAGACTAAAGATTTATACCGCTATTCAAACACACACTGTTTATTGAATTTTGCATTTATACACAGTGAATTCTTCCTTAATTTGCCTTTCTCATGGTTTGTCTTTCTCTCAGGTCCAACTTTGTTGAATAAGATCGAAGTGGCTCTTTCTAATGAGAATTTGTCGGTGGAGGTGGTCTCTCTCTGCTTGCTCTGTCTGAAAGAAGAGTGGATGAAGTAAATGTGCATTTTGTCTTTGGAATAGAAAATCTTAAATAGACCCCTTTTGTAACATTGTAAATGTCTTTACTGTCTCTTTTGATTAATTTAACGCATTCTTGCTGAATAGAAGTATTAATTTCTTAAAAAAATATTTTTGAATGGTATTATAAAATGAAAACTATGCTGAATAAAATGTGAACTATTGTTACAGTGATCATATAAGGCGCTTTCCACAAATGGGCGCAAAATTCAAAAATTCAAAATCCAGGACCCGAAAACGAATTTTAATTAGAAGTAATGTTATTTTTTAACCTTCAGGAAATGCTGACCATCAACCCTCAGAAGATTATTATATGAAAAATATTATATGAACTGTTTTATATTCTGTTCCTATTTATTGTGCATGAGGTTAGCCATTTTTGCAACACTGTTACAAATTTGGGACTCTAGGAACACTGATAAATAATACATTTTTGGTAGTTAAAATTATTTAAACATAGTTTGTACTACAATGAATAGAATATAAATGTAAAAGATTGTGTCAAAATTATGTATAATTTTATTAGCGTTTAAGATATCTGAGGATACACAGTCCAAAATCTAGTAATGTAACGAGACGCCAAAATATACTGAATTTCTGGAATGTGCTATTATATTTATTTCAGACAGTTTAGGAAAGTCATGTAGCAGTCATAAAGTTAAATATTTTGCCTGTTTCCCGTTATTCTTCTTTCTCCTCTCTTAATCACTTACTCAGTTCTCCCCAATTTCCTCTTTGTCCTGTTTTTGTCTTGTCTGTTTATTGTTTCTTTGCTAACCCTCTGTGCTTCCTCTCACATGATCTTCTTGTTCTTTCTGTTACAGCAAAGTAAAAGTGTTGTTTAAGTTCTCCAAGGTGGATGGCAGAGGTAAAGAGGACACTCAGAAGGTTTTAGCCTGTGCATGAGGTTAGCCATTTTTGCAACACTGTTACAAATTTGGGACTCTAGGAACACTGATAAATAATACATTTTTGGTAGTTAAAATTATTTAAACATAGTTTGTACTACAATGAATAGAATATAAATGTAAAAGATTGTGTCAAAATTATGTATAATTTTATTAGCGTTTAAGATATCTGAGGATACACAGTCCAAAATCTAGTAATGTAACGAGACGCCAAAATATACTGAATTTCTGGAATGTGCTATTATATTTATTTCAGACAGTTTAGGAAAGTCATGTAGCAGTCATAAAGTTAAATATTTTGCCTGTTTCCCGTTATTCTTCTTTCTCCTCTCTTAATCACTTACTCAGTTCTCCCCAATTTCCTCTTTGTCCTGTTTTTGTCTTGTCTGTTTATTGTTTCTTTGCTAACCCTCTGTGCTTCCTCTCACATGATCTTCTTGTTCTTTCTGTTACAGCAAAGTAAAAGTGTTGTTTAAGTTCTCCAAGGTGGATGGCAGAGGTAAAGAGGACACTCAGAAGGTTTTAGCCCTGCTGGGGGCCACGGGGCCCGGGGAAGAGGACAATGTGCGTCTTCTTAAGTTTTGGATGACAGGACTCAGCAAGCTCTACAAGAGCCATCTAATGACAGCAGTCAGAGGTGGAGAGAGAACTCTGACCCAGTGAGAGAGAGAGAAAAGGGACAATGGACTCATTGCTAGAGTTAGATGAAAGGAATGTGTGGGTGCGTGTGTGTGTGTGTGTGTGTGTGTGTGTCAATTACGGGAAAAGGGGGCCTGGCCTGAGAATGTGTTTTTCTGCATGATACAGAGAGAAAGTAAAAGCTATCATTGTGATTGTAGCCTCAAAAACTTTTACTTACACATGTGCATTTAAATGGAATGTTGTTTTACCGTCATGACTGGACATGTCCATTTTCTGTCTTTTCACTATGTGTCTATTAGAGCACATGGTCCATTGACTTCATGGGAACTAGGCAGAGTATCAGTTGACGTGATACTGTTTGAGGCTTGCCTGTTATATGCCTATTATAATTCATCAAAACATTTTTTTTTTCATCTACTTGTCTGAGAGAGAATTTGTATTTTCTGAGTAATTTTATTTATCCTTATTTGATAACTTATTTTAAATAAATGGCTTTTACTTTAATCTCACACATGCTAAATAAAGTCTCTGCTGTTTGTAAACCAAAGCCACTTACATTTTTAATAATTAAATACTGTAATTAATTACAACAATGTGATTATGCCAGCTACTGACCACTATCAGGATCATCTGGTAGCGAAGAAAGTTTTTTGACAGATCTTCCATGAATTGCTGTTATGGGAGTGTTTCTGGATTATGTAGAAATCCTCTTAAACCTATAAAAGTTTTTTTTACAGCTTGTTTCGATATGCTACAAGACTTACAAACTATGCAATAAATACTGTGCTAACATGTACCTCCACCATAAGCAGCTCTTACGTAAGGAATTTTTTAATCATCATATAGCTACTCCAAATTTGTTTACTACACTTCAACATTTTTTCTCAATACAAAAATGTTTTTAAAAAGTCATACGCACACATTATGCACTAAGAACAATGTATCTTTGATGAAATCTCTCATGTGACTGTATTTGAACCTACTGCACCACAAACTGACTGCGTTCTCTATTTAAATGACAGCATGGTGGAATCCTCCATATTTTATAGGCATGACATGCTTGACAATGACTGATGAATTATAACCTCCTTTCATTACAGTCATGAAAGCCCACATGCTTAAGTCATCATTCACCTGATAGACTGTGGGCTTGAGGAAGCAACAGACACGGATAGCTGAGTGGGGAGGGGGAATTAAAAACAGACTGCCAGAGTGCATGACTAAGACTAAGCCCGGGACAGGCCGTGTATAGAGTACTGATAAAGCGAGGAAGAAGAGGGGGGGTGTATGCTGTCTAATGAGGTAAAGGGGTGGGGAGCTTTATAGAGAGCGTGGAGAGAGACTGAACTGCCAGGACTTTCACTTTCCGTGAGCAAACTGCCTCCACACTGTTTGCTCCTTCAGAAGTAGCCTACAACAGATCAAGTGTCTTGCTCACTTGCATGCCAGCTGGAATTTAAAGCTTCAAAATAAACTGATTGAAAAGGAAGAAGGAAAATTGGAATGAAAGAAACAGGAAACTAAAATCACTGGAAATAGAAGAATATCTTGTTGTCCATCAGAATTTTTCCACCAGAAGACTGGAAATTTCCAAATGTCTGACTGGGATTGAGCCAGAGGGTCAGAATGGAAAGCAGCTGTGGGATCCAGGAGAAAGTGCAACAGTGAGAGGAAAAGGACACGTTGGTTAGTAGTTTCTGAAAGAAGCAGCTGGGAAACACACTGAGGCTGAGATTCTTCCATAACCTTTCTGCAGCAATCTGTAGTGCAAAACGACTTGGTTAAGAAGAACATGGGGAATATGGCCCACATTGGCCGGTAGAAGCATGTCACCAACAGGTAACGTGATACGCGTGCAGCACTGACGAAGGTCCATCAATTGATGATTAAATGGTTGTATTTGGGAGTGTGTGTGTGTGGTGTTTGCGACATAAAGAGAACAAACCGCGTGGGTGTGTTGAAAGTGTTAGGGCTTTTAATGCTCTGAACCCACATTGTTTACCTTTGCCTTTCAGTGCTGTTACTTCTATCAATATTGACTGTTCAAGGAAGTGGGTGCAATGATTTTATGAAGACGACGATCAGAAATCTGCAAGACTCTATACACATCGAAATAACGTCCGGATTCGTGAGTTTCGATTTTTTTTTAGAACTTCGCGATTAAGAAATCCGCGATCGCATGTATCTGTTCCGTGTCATTTTTGTACTTACCTTATTGTTGTTTTGCAGTTTTGGTAACGTGTGAGAAGCCTGTGCATCTTAAATAAATAGCTCGTCTTTATTAAAGGCTGTAAAATTTGACATTGTAATATATATCTGTTGCAGCCACAAGTGTTTCCAAAGAACTACGTCGTGTCTCACTATTTCAACGACAGCGCGCTGTGCAATGAGCCGGTAAGACTGACAGTTCAGCGGGTCAGTGGTGTGATGCTCTTTCTTCTGATCCAGTTGAAGTTATTCATAAATACATTATACGTGCAGGTGCAGCTCGGTTACAGACAGTAAATTTAATAAACTTAATGAGCGTGTTTTAATTAAATGGGATTTTGGTATTTTATGGGGCCTACTAACTATTGGGAGATTGTAAATAAGTCAATAAATAAATAAATAAATAAAATTATTGAAAAAATAAATATTGACATAAGTAGTATGACATTAACTTTTATTAAAAAAAAACAGCAAAGTAATATTGTTTTAAAACATTTGTTTGCAGAATAAAAGTCAGCCTGTTACCAGCATTCAGATTTTGGACCTCTTTAGATCATCATTCTGATTTGTATTATTATTATTATTAAAAACATATTTAATCGTAAAGAAATCTTGATATTCATGATGTTTGACAAACAGTTTGACAATAATGATTAAATCATATACTCTCTTTTGAATTCATGGTGCAAAGAAAGTATTTAAATATTCTATGGTTGGAACTGATGGTTAAACAAACTGACATGACATTAAATATGGAACAAACCTTTTTCCCAGATGAAAGCAACAAGATTAGATAGATTGCATTTCTAAGAACTTGTAATTACGTGTAATTGAACATGTAATTTAACTAGATTTTCTTCTGGTTTATCATCTCAGCCATCGACCCAAATACAAAAGGTTTAGTAACTAATTTTCTCCTAGTAGCTAAACTTTAAAATGACATCGGTCTTGTGTGTCTCTCTCTCTGTGTGTGACATTAGTGCTGTGTGTTCAGTGCTGCTGTGTTCCTGTCTAATTCCTGGATTCAGCTCCTCCAGCACCTCAGTCGAGTTCACCTCAAATACAGGTTCATCAGCGAGCTGATTCTCACACTGGACAACATAGCAAAAGAGGTACATTGTCATACACTCTCAGAAAAAAAGGGACAAAAGCTGTCAAAAGTTACACTTTTGTACCTTATTTACCCTTCAAGTGTGTATATTACAACCTTAAAGGTACATATCAGTACCTAAAGTGTACATAAATGGTTCATTTTAAAGTACCCCAGTGACAGCTTTTGTACCTTTTTTTTCCTAAGAGTGTATAAAATGTTTGTAACAAGCTTTGTTCATACCATACTTCTTGCTGCTATACTGTTTTCCCAGATGTTGTATCAACACATTTTTCATTCTTAATTGTAGGTTTTGTTAGATTTATCTCTTGTGGTTAGTGTTTTTTCTATCTTTTTGTAAACAGAAAATTCCAGATCATCCAGATATCTCTGCTTTCCCATCTGTTCAGTCATCGCCTGAAGGTCTTCTCTCCTTCACCTCATCCCTCTTCACACGATGGCTCGATTTGGATTGTGCTTTTGGAGAGCATCACTGCATCTTCCCCACACCAAGTGAAGAAAATCAAGAAAATCCACCTTCAGAGGAGGAACAGAATGTGGAGAACCACGAACCTGTGGATGAGCAGCAGCCTGAGATAGAAGGAGAGACAGGTAAAAGACAGCTTGACCAAGGTCCGACTAATGGCTATAGAGAGTCACTTTTCCCAGGTTGCTCTCACTGGACTTTTTCTTTTCTATGGATAACATCAAGTCTGATCTGGTGAAAGCTGAGAAATCTGTTTTAAATATGCCACAAAACTTGGCCAAAATGAGGCTTCACTTTGAAAGTACAGCTACTGTAATTCGTTTTTGTTTTACATTGATTAGCATTTGTATGAGATTTCAGAGAGAAGTTGCTCTCTGAATATGGTTCATGATTTCTAGATGCAGTTATGGATCTACATATTGGAGAAAAGGGATGTTTTGGAAACAGACACATGGCCAATATGATGTTCTCTTTCATGTACGTGTATGATGTTTTTTCTGCATCATGTCTTTGCACTGATTGTTTCTCACTTATCCAGTGTTTCTATGATCTTATACAGTGAATTATGTGTCACGATAATTCAGGTTTAACCTGTTGACTGAATGTTTTAACATTGAATGTAGTGAAAAAGTAAAGAATACATGAAGCCAAAAGTCTCCACTTATTACTCGGTGTTCAAGAGGAAACAACTACACTCATATAGGCTACTACAGTAAATTCAAGCCATATTAAATAATACTGTAACGTAGGAACCAGCTTAAGCTTAAGACATTTGCAAAAGGGTTACATACAGTGGGTACGGAAAGTATTCAGACCCCCTTCAATGGCTGCAATATAACAAAGAGTGAAAAATTGAAGGGGGTCTGAATACTTTCCGTACCCACTGTAAGTCATGTTTACAAGTATTGTTGTCTTGCCTTAGAGAAGGTTACTACAAGCAATTTTTTACTCAAATGAATTTAACAATCTGTTTCTGGTGTACATATGATGTCTGTTTTTAAGTGTAGATTTTTATATATAAATAAAATCTTCTTAAAATTAATTCAGTGTTTGTATGAACTGACCATACTCTTGTTTGTCAGAGTGTGTGTATGAGGACTTTCTCTAGTATCAGCTGGATGGAGAGACTTGCAGATGATGGCACAAACAACAGGGCACCACAGAGACCTTTTGTTCACACAATTTTGCTGTTCTACCACAATATAGCCTGCAGCTGGCACGTCTCGAAAACACACATAAAAACACAATTACCCAGTCAACAGGCAATGAATTACATTTTATTTTTTAAATTTATTTACCGTTATAACCAGGAAATTAAAAACGTTTGAGTTTTAGCTCTTTGATTTTAGCTACATATTGTTGAAGGATATTGTTCATAACGTTGCAGGATTTTACCCTGTTAATGCCAGAAATTTTGTTTGGATTATGCTCAATTGAGCCAAACCCCATGCAAACCAGCACACATCTTGGAAAACCTCCCTAAACCAAGAGGTAATGTCACACTAGGTAATGTTAGTTAACGCATTAACCAACATTAACTAACAATGAGCAAAACATCTGTTACAACATTTACTAGTCTTTATTAAAGTTAGTTAAAAACAGCTGTCCATTAAATATTAACAGATAAAACTTAAGATTTTAATATTAGTAAATGCTGCAACTAACATGAACTAAGATTAATAAATGCTTTAGAAGTATTATTAATTCATGCAATGTAGCTAACTAATGCTAATAAACGGAACCTTATTGTAAAGTGTGCTATCGGGACCGTGTAGTCAGGTTAGGCTGGTAATACATTTATATTTCAGCCAATAAAACATGCCCAGATTTTTACAGTCTGAATTCAAGACATAAAAAAAGTGAGAAGGATTTCTGTAAAACATTCTCTTTAGGACAACAATTCCCGTTAGCCCGGTGACTTGGGAGTTGTCCTGTTTTTGTACAGTCTATGGAGCTTTCCAACTCTGTACAGGGCTCAGGGTGCGCTTTAAACCACGTGACGTGAAGCGGAAGCCCTCCGCTCTCTCAAAATGTCCGCGGCCGGTGAAGACACGTTTCCTCAGGAGGATGATGAGTTTGAGGACATGGAGGCGAGTGAAAGCGACCAGGATGATATGGAGGGAGAAGGACGGAACGGGGATGGAGAAGAGAAAGTTTATGTCCCCGGTCTGCAGCCGCTTCAGCCGGGAGAAGAGCTCGAGATGGACCGCTCCGCTTACCGCCTGTATCACGAATGCCAGACCGGTCAGTCTGCCGAACATCGTGCCCGATTACTAAACACAAACTTGCGTGGTCTGGTGGATATATGGTTAGCTGTGGTTTACTCGCGTTTGCGAGGGGGTAACATAGGTTTACCAAGTTAATAAAGTACCATGTCAATAACAGGTTTGGTTGGATATGTGTTAGTATAATCACTGCCACTACTTTTTTCTTTCTTTCTTTCTTTCTTTTTTTTATTTTATTATTATTTTTTTAAATACATCTTTGCTAAGAAATGTCTGGCCATGTCACTCAAAATGAATTTCATATGTGTATCATCATTGAAAATTAAAATGTCAGGATTATTGATACATTTGATACATATTGATACAAATTATGCATTTTTTAATTGTCCTGAATGTATCAATATCTTAGTGATCCTAAATGTAGGCTGCGTTTTTGCAGTGCAATAATAACTATATGAATAATCATAATAAATTATAATAATAATTGTTATTATTATTATATGTTGTGGTATTGTTTAGGGCAGTTTACCAGTTCTCTTTACTGTAATGCATTTTGACATTTTACTTTTTCCATTATTTTAATGATGATTCTCGTTGCTGTAATACAGTAGTACAGTACAAAAGTTGCAAAGTAAAATAAATGATAAACAATGAACATAAAAGGCAGTAAAACAAACAGTATTGTCATGAATAGTACTTCTTACTATTATTTTCACAAAATAATGATTATGAATTCTTGTGCTCAATAAAAAATGTAACAAAAAAATAAATTGTTCTTAGTTCTTCAACTTACTCATTGTGCATAATTATTTTTTTTCTTTAATTCTGTTTTTTATTTCTTTTTAAAATTAGTGAATGTATTTTTTAACAGGAAAATGTTTTGAAATGTCTTTAATTTGAATCATAACAGAAAAACTTGTGTGTTAATAACCAGATGTTTCTATTCTGATCCCTGCTATCTTCTGAAATTAATTTATGATAAGTAAACTTCTCTTTCCCTCTGCAGGTGCCCCATGTCTGAGTTTTGATGTGGTGTGTGATGGTGAAGGAGAAGGGCGGGAGCATTTTCCTCTCTCTATGGTGCTGTGTGCAGGTACACAGGCGGACATCGCCTTAAGCAACAGGTAAACTGACACGAATGCTGTCAGAGCTTGCTACTTTTATCGTTCTGCAACAAACATCTAATACCTTTATGATGCCTGGCTTCCAAAGATGATGACATTTTCATCTCTATCCAGGCTTATTGTCATGCGCATGCACAATCTTCATGAAACTGACAAAGATAGAGATGAAAATGAAAGCAGTGATGAAGAAAGTGATGAAGATGAGGACGAGGAGAAGAAACCACAGTTGGAGCTGGCCATGATGCCACATTATGGTGGGATCAACAGAGTCCGAGTAAGTCTAGTTACTTTAATATTTACTCTTCCAGACTTTTAGAGTTTTAATTATAATTTTACAGCTTCAATGATAATTGTAATAATAAATAACAGCAGTATGTAATAATTAAACATGTAATCCAGTTTCATTTTCTTAATCATCATCTAAAGTTATGATGTTTTTACTTTAACAGGTCAACCGGCGAGGTGAACAGACATTGGCTGCGCTCTGGTCAGATAAAGGACAGGTGGAGATTTTTGACCTCCGACCTCAGCTTGAGGCGGTGCACAGTTCGTCAGCGATGTCGGCCTTCATCAAGCAGCAGAAGGAAGCCACTCCTCTTTTCAGTTTTTCTGGTCACATGTCAGAAGGATTTGCCATTGATTGGTCACCCAAGGTACCAGGTGAGTAATATGGATTGTAATATTAATATCCACCTTATTTTTCAAAGCAGGAGTAAGCTATTTTCTGTGAATGTGCGGAAGTACGGATTCATTTGTTGCTGTAGTAAATAACTAGAAGAACAACAAAGTGCAGTAAACAGTAAAACTATTTGCATTACAAACAAGTATGTTCATGATTACGATAATAAATGAAAATAATATAATAATATCAAATACCAGTTTGCAATATCAAGCAACATAACGGACTGTTTTTGTACAGCTAAAATAACTAGAAGCGGATGACACAGGAAGCCTTGCACATTCAAGTTAAAAATGGTCACACACTCTTATGTTAAAAATATGTATAATGGACAGATCAGGGTCTTGCCTCCATACAAATAGATTAATGGGACTACTGACTAAGACTCAAATAATTTCATGTTTACCTACTTTAGGACGCCTGGTAAGCGGCGACTGCAAGAGGAACATTCACGTCTGGGAGCCACAGGAGGGTGGGACTTGGAAAGTTGACCAAAGGCCTTTCAGCTCACACAGCAAGTCTGTTGAGGACCTGCAGTGGTCACCTACTGAAGCCACAGTATGTCAGTCAAAAGAGAATGATAATATTAAAATATTTTTTACAAGTGGATATAATGGGTAAATTAGTGCTTCTCTCTCACCTCCAGGTTTTTGCATCCTGCTCAGTGGATCAGTCCATTCGCATTTGGGACATAAGGGCACCACCTAATTCCATGCTGTCAGCCAATGAGGCTCATTCTTCAGACATCAATGTTATTAGCTGGAACCGGACTGAACCTTTTATTTTGTCTGGAGGAGATGATGGCCTCCTGAAAGTCTGGGATTTAAGGCAGTTCCAGGTGAGCAAGAGGAAACAAATATTAATGTTTTATTTTCCAACTAAAACATTACCAAAGTGAAACAAGTCAGTCTGAGGTTACATGAAGAGACAGAAGCAATTGAGGCCACATTTTTTGCATGTCTGTTTGTCAGGTAAATTCTTCCAGGGTGTTTAGAACAACCTACTTGCAAACTACAGTACTTTTAAAACGTGCTATAAAGCGACAATCAAAAATAATTCTATGAGTAGTTTATTTATTAATTATTTTTAGAATTAATGTACACTACCATTTAAAAGTTTGGACTCTGTAAGATGTTATGTTCTTGAAAGAAGTCTCTAATGCTCACCAAGACTGCATTTATTTGATCAGTATACACTAAAAACAGTAATATTCTGAAATATTATTACAAAATTAAAAAATGTATATTTTAACATGTAATTTAAATGTCATTTTCAGCAGGCATTAGTCTTCAGTGTCACATGAGTTTTCAGAAATCATTCAAATATGTTGATTTTATCAATGCAGAAAACTTTTTTTTTGCTGCTTAATATTTTTGTGGAAACAGCTATGTTTCTGTGATTCTTTGAATACAAAGTTATAAAAACAGCATTTTTTAAATGGATATGTTTTATAATATTATAGATGTCTTTACTGTCACTTTTAATCAGTTTAATGTGTTCTTGCTGATTAAAGGTATAAATACAAAAAACCTACTGACCCCAAACTTTTGTACAGTGTTTTATATTATCTGTATGTTACTTATTTTTGTTTATTGTTTAAAGTGATCACATTCCTGTTTCTTTTTTTCAGTCTGGACATCCAGTGGCCAGTTTTAAGCAGCACAGTGCTCCTGTGACGTCTGTGGAGTGGAACCCTGTTGACTCCAGTGTGTTTGCTGCTTCTGGAGCTGATGATGTTATTAGCCAATGGGATCTGTCAGTGGAGTCATGTGACATGGGAGAACAGGCAGGGGGCTTAAAACAGCTACCACCACAGCTACTGTTCCTTCACCAGGGCCAGAAAGAAGTGAAGGAGCTCCACTGGCACCCACAGATTCCTGGACTTCTCATTTCCACCGCGCTGTCGGGATTCAACATCTTCAGAACTATTTCTGTTTAACTGTGTGCGTGTGTCTGTGTGAGTGGGAAGAGAACGAGAGACTGGACAGTTTCAGGCAGAAAGAATGTGCATGTGTAGAATTTTAAATGTACATAGATGGATGAATGGAACATCTAGGTATGCATGACTCGTATGTATTTCTGTCATTTTTCCATCCCTTCCGGAACCAATATTTCAACTTCTTGAGGCAGAAATAATGTAATTGTATGATGAATTACTAATTTGTACTCGTTAAAATGTTCTAAATCATCCACAAGTCTGTTGGTTGTGTATTAACATTATTTATAACACGAGCATATTTACCGAAGAGCCACTTTTCCTTGGGTATCCGTTCAGTAAAAAAAAAAAAAAGATTAGGACTTTTCTCTTAATGGACATAACAGAGTATTCTTAGTCTTTCAGTTTAAAGCTAAAGGCAGACTGTGGGTTTTATGGGTCAAAACCATAGTAGCCTTCACACATATTATAATAAACAGAAAAGTGTTTTGTTAGTCCTTATTTCTTCATGTAAAATAATTGACAATTCAACAATTCCTTTTACATTTTGCCTTGGACAAACTGTTTTCAGTTGACAACTTTACTGAAGGAAATTTGTTAAGCCTAGATAAAATCACGATGAAACCATGATTTTACCAGGTTATATTGAAAAAAGGTTGGGGTTTTTATGCATTAATTGAGTGCTCTGAATTTGCCTTCAAGACTGAGACGAGTTCAGTGTCTCTTGCTGGAAAGGAAACGGTTTTAATATGGAAGGATGCCCTCCAGTGTAAATATGAAGAAAGGACTTGTTTACATTTTTGGCCAATTTTTTGGGACATTTTTGTAAATACTCAACTCCACTTCCAGCAATTGTTACCTTTTTTACTTTGATCTTTAGCTGGTGCTGTAATAATAACTCTGGACTTGTAGTCATGTATGTGGCATTTGTAGATAGTGAACAGCATATACAAAAATGTATAACATTTAGAATTATTCTGAAAAGTCTTGGAACTAAATTAACCTAATTTTATTTATTTATCTTTCCATCCATAAATCTATCAATCCATCTAACCTTCATGGAAATATCTCAAGGCAAAATGATCCCACACTGATGCAATTAAAATAACATGGGAGGGAGTTACAAGATAGTATTCATTTATTTACTTGACTTTAAAATAAAAAAATATATCAATAAAAATAGCATACTTACAGAAATTCATTTGCCTCCCTTCAGCACATTCAAAGAATGCAAAATGCCACAAATAGTTTAATAAAACTTTTAATTACACATTTTGGTCTAGCCCAATCTACATTATTTCAATTGGCAGAGTGATTTAAGTGTAAACTCACTGATTGTCTGTTATATATTCTTTAGTATTCAAATCAAACAACTGGGAAAGCAAGATAAAAGCAACTGCTTTTAAAACGAATCCAGCCTATTGAAGCTTTTCATGCTTCTCTTTATGAATCTAGTCGAGTGCTACAGTCAAATGATCGACTAGATTATTTTCATTCACAGTTTAAAAGCTATACAGTTTGCGGCTGTTTAGCTTTAAGACTATTTTGTAGTGTGTAACTATTAAGTGCATTTCATTGTTGCACTTTTTAAATGAGTACATCTCCAACAACAATACACAATCTGATTGCTTCTTCCATTTTAAGATATGAATGTATATGTAATGAAAACTCCCAGGAGAAAATTCCAGCATTTGTGAATGCATTCAGCAACCTTGCATCTTCCCACAAAAAGAAAAGCTTCATCATTGGCTTTTCAGTGAAACTAACATTGGAAACATTGGAAAACATCTTCATGTAAGGCACTGTAGATAACCATAATCTAAACATCACCTTTTTGTTCCATTCTGTATGAACTTTAGGTATTCACTCTCCATCAAGATTAAAGCTGTTTCCAGTTAACTGAAGAAGGCAAAGTGCCCTTTAACGGTGTTATGAATTGGAAAAACTGAACATTTATTTTACTGCTCAACATTATATAGATGAGACCGTGGGAAATGTATGAATATGTCTGTTCATAGGTTATTCTTTGTAAGACATCACACTGTCCATGGGAGACTTTCAAAATTTGTAGTTATAAAATCCAATAAAAAACAAAACCGTAACATTGTCTTACTTTCATAAAATAGTTCCAAAAATGAGCAAACACCATTGTAAACTTGGAAAAGAAAGTTCCAAATTGTCCAGTTATTACCTCAAGATGAAATTTTCATTACCTCTCCCTGTATGGATGTTTTTTCCTTTTTAAGAATAATTCTGTTCATGTCATGATCCATATGCCAGTGACTTATTTTTGGTCCTCAAATCGCTCAATATGTCCTCTTATAGGCCAATCTCATCATCGAATTCGTCCTCAAAAGTGTATCCTTGTTGTCCGTTGGCACCCTCCTCCTCTGAATCTGTTTCTGAAAGATGCTGGTCTTCTCTCCTCCGGTCCAATGGTGAGACTCCCTCATATTCTGAGCTCACTGAGGAAGAGAGGCTTGGAGAGTTGTCCTCCCTCCGATTAACCACCTCTGCTTGTCTTGGGTCTTTGTCGTAAGCCGTTCTCCCACTAATCTCTTGCATCTCCTTATTTGGTCTCAAGCCCATTTCTTCTTCAACTTCCACATCTAGCCCTTCGATTATCTCCTGTCGCCCGATGATCTCATCACGTTTGTCGCTGAATCGCACTTTGGGCCTGAGCCCTTTTGATTTCACGCCATTGACCTCGTTGAGTTGCTCATCTTGTTGGCTCACCTCTTTGGTCATACTTTCCATTCTCATCCTCTCGCTCAACTCATTGGCAGCACTCCTTGGTGACATCATCACATCTCTTGTGCTCTTGCTGGAACTAAACACCTCTTCATTGTCTTCGTGAAAACCCATCGTCAGACCGTCCATCACTCCCAGGACATCTCCTAAAATCGAAGGCCCTAAATCCAAGTCGAGGTCAAAGGAAGAAACTGAATCGGAATGCCGGAGCTCATTCGGACCGGTATCTTCTGCGTATTCAAATTCATTGTTATGGTTCATCTGATTGTCTGTGGTCTCTACAGTGGCTGCCACGTCTGGTTGCACAGACTTGGGATTAGGACTAGAGGGGCCATGGCTGGACAGGAAAGAGGTGTCACCAAAAGCGTCTCCACCACGACCAATGTGCATGGTGTGACGGAAATCACCCAGGGGGGCAGAGATCATGGTGGGATCCAGACGAGGGGTTCGAGAAGATGATTTTTGGAGAGGCATGGTAGCAATTGAGGAACGAAACTGCAAAGTCAGATGAAGAAAAGGTGTAATAAACATTTAAAGTGCAATAAAATGGTTTATAACTAACCATTATATTACATTATAATTTGTTAATTATTATTTAATATTGCTTGTTTTTTTGTATGGTCCTTGTATGTAAACATTTGTTTTTAAATGTATTATACAAATAAAATGTGATTGATTGTTAGTTACAATAAGACTACATTTTATTATATTTAATGTTCATTTTATGTTATGACATTTTTTAAATATCTTTCCTTATCCAAGTTTTTATTCAGTGTGATTCAGTTTTAAGGGAGATATGAGATATAAGACACGTGATTATAATACTCGGTAAATTCCATGTTTTATCCACAGTCAGGTATTGAATCATTACGTTGCACAAAAAAAGAAAAAGAAAAAAGTTATGATTGCGTAAAGGCTGTGAAAAAGAGGAGCTGACAGACGCCAAAGCCAAGCTCGGACTTGTATGTGAAGCGCGTGCTTAAATGCATTCTTCCCTCGAGCTTTCTCGCGAGGACGAGACACAAAGTCTCAGATAAACAATATGAACGTGCCCACATCTTTTTAAAACGTAATTGCATTAAATAATTACTATTGAGATTTATGACAGAAACAGACCGTTTTCTGAAGCCCAGGAAATTATTTTAAAGCACAGGGATAATTTCTTACTTTATTATAGCCTATTTATTTACTAAATAGTTTTACATACTTTAATATATTTACTTGATTCGACATAAACATTTCATAATTAGCGCGTTTCACCCGTTATTGTTGGTAAAACTCTATTTTAGGGTCATTTGAGAATCTTATTAACACGAAAGAAATAAGCAATATCGCTATATTCAAAAACAACTGTAACAGTTGGAAAGGGAATCAGTTCTAGACGCCTTTACCAGATCTATTGACTACGAGAATAAAATCAGATATTCTGAGGCCAGTTCATCTGATGAATACTATAAAACAACTTTTATGTTAAATATAATACACATTAGATGAAAACGAAGTAGTTTAATTGCAGCCAAGTAACTCTTACCAGTGATCTGTTAATTTTAAGCAGAAGACCTGCCTTTTGCCCAGGAATGCGTCCTCCTGTCCAGTGAAGCTGTAATAGAGCAAAAATCAATTTGTTATCAAATAGTCTAGTTTAATGCAATGAAGGTCCCTAAAGTGGGAGTAACTGCCACTAAAAGTTACGCGCCCAACTGAGTTATCCAATAGGTTTCCTTCAAAACGACAGAATTAAACTTACTTTGATCACTGTGTGCTTATCAGTGAGCTTGTACCTATTTGTTCTTATAACCAAATGTATCTTTCAATGTCTTTCGCTTTCCTTCTTTTACTGACTTTTCTGGCGTCGCTCTTCTCTCCGATATTTCTTTTTTTTTCCTTTAGGGATGGGCAAGGAAGTGACGTCAGTTTTGTCCGGGAGCGCTCTGGCTGGCTGCAGCTGTAAATAGTCATAAATGTACTGACTGACGCAGCGCTGCCTGTAACCTGGGTTTTTATTTTTTTTCCTATCAGAACAAAATTATTTCACACGAATTTTTGTCTTATTACTGTGTGGACACGGTCGGTCCAACCTCACTCAAGTGTAGAATCGGGTAATTCAGGAGTAATCAGGGTTGAAGGTGAACAAAGCATAATCTCCTGGGACCCGCAGGCATAGACTTTTGTCCTCTGTAGAGGCCATTATATTTTAGTGAATTTCTCTGAGACTTTACATGCCACAGCTTCTACTTGTTATTTAAATATGACTGAAATTGACAGAATGATCAATTTTAGCACTCTTAGGGAAATATAATATTTTTAAAGGGGTCCTATTATGCTCTTTTACAAAGTCTTGATTTTGTTTTGGGGGTGTACTAGAACATGCTCTCATACTAGGTTGTTCAAAAAACACATTATTTTTCACATATTATATATACATTATTACAACACCTCTCTCCTCAGTCTGGCATGAACGGCTCGAATAGTTCCTGTATCAAATGAAGGCCCGCCTTCTGAAATACGAAATGTGCTGTGATTGGTTAGCTGGGCCAGTGTGTGTTGTGATTGGCAGCACTCGGCGCCTGGTCTGGAAATGTCATGCCCCTTACCATAGCCGCCTGCGAGCTTCAGTGTAAATATTGCGTCAAAATCAAATCAATTTGAGCGCGATTTAAACCCGGATGATTGTAACCACTCTAAGTTCATCTGCCTTGGGAAAGCTAGCGTGTCTCCGACATAGTGATAACACTCGTTGCCTTCTCTAGTGCAGCTCAACCAGGTCTCGTCCCATTCGTCGATATTTGTGATATCACAAATCCCGGAAAATATGCGTTGTAGTCCAAACGAGTCGTTCGTTGTAGTTTTTGAAAAGTGATTTCTGTTAAATAAAATATCTCCTTTTGAAGTGGACTTTGAGCTTTGTAACTTTGCAGATCTTTTTTTATGCTCAAACAGCAACATTACAGACTAACTAAAGTTGAAAAAGTGAAAACGCATAATAGGACCCCTTTAAATCTGACTCATTTTGAAATCATTTGTCATAAACATCTATGGGGTTTCAAATCGGAATATCACTTTTTGTTACGAAACAAGGCATCATTTTCATATGTCTTCTGTAGAGGACACCAGGACAAATAGCATGTTAATCAGGCATTTTGGGGAGACACAAAAAGTCAATAGGGGAAAAAAATGATAGATCAATATTCCTATGAAATATGAGATATTCTTATGAAAATGTTGCCAAGTTATTACTCCCATTATAACACTTCTTTTTTCATTATGGTTTGCCTGAAGAACACATTCATATGCAAATTAGATGCAGTGTAGCCTATAGATACATTGTATAGAATGGGAATATCAAATTATGTACATTTTACGCACATATTGCATAAAGTAAAATAGTATATCAAATCATTCTGTTATATCTTTAATAACATAGTTGAGAACAGGGCTGGACTGGGGTTGCAATTCAGCCTTGGACAAATCCAGCCCATCTGGCCCACGAGTTTCCTCTTGAATGATTTACTGGGTTATATAGGGCCTTAAATTGGAGTAAATAAATGAATAAATTCCATTTTTTTCTTATGCTCTAAACAATGTAATGACATGAAAAAATACTAAATTCACAAAGCTTTTTATTTCTGGTTCTCAGGAGGATATTACTGAATTCATAACAAATGCTACAACTTAATAAGGCATTTTTTGTCCCATAGAAATGCACTTGATTTTGAGCTAGAATGCAGAAAATTCAATTCTGTCATCATTTCCTCACTCTCATGACTTAGCCTACTTTCTGCTGTGGAACACAAAAGAAGATATTTTGTAGAATGTTACCAAACCATTTTGGTTACCCTTGATTTTATGGACAAAAAAATATTGAATTTCTCAAATCATCTTATTTAATGATCCACAGAAGAAAGAAATTCAAATTCGATTCTTGCTCTGTTTACCACTTTACATCGTCACACTTTTGGAGTAGGCTCTTTGCATGCGCTGTAATTCAAAAACAGCGCCTATTATGGGGAGGTCTCCTTCGGCCCAGTACTCGACCGGGAATGTCCCGGTGCTCCCGATGGCTAGTAGGCCTACATGCCTGGTTGAGAATCATCTTTGTACAAAGTTTGGTTAAAAATAGCCTGAAACCTAAAAACTCTTTGGTGAATGAAAAAAAATAAAGCATTGTTTTTGCCTATACATGCCCTTTCATGTCTATTTATTTTTTGAATAACTTAGTCCTGGCGTCCTCTACAAAGGACATAGAATAAAACATGAATAAACTATCTTTTTTCAAAAATGTTTTTTTCTACATTTGTTTCTTATGCTCCAACCAATGTAATGACATAAAAAAAACAACAACAACAAAATTCACAAAATTTTTTTTTTTATGGTTCTCAGGAGGATATAGGGCTTTATAGGACTATTTGTACATTGTGTGTTTAGTTTATTGCCATGGATGAAACACAATGACACACGTTTTCGGAATCCTGTCTGTCAACATTTCAAGAGCTTGTTTAAGCAGAACCTGTTCTAAAGCTCTGTTTTGTGCTTTGTTTTTGTATATCCTTTTGTATATCCACGTATATCACTTTCACCATCAATATTATAACAGACGTGCAAAGGCCAAGATGAAAAAGCTAAAGATTTCTTTAAGTTAAAAGTTGTGTGAAATAATGTTCAGGAAAAAAAAAATCTAGTTTAGGCTATTTAAATGAAACAGTTTGTTGAACCTTTAGATGAAATAAAAAAGAAAATCTAAAAAAAAAAAAAAATCTAAAAACTTTTCAAATAACACAAAATATCGAGTTTATATATAAGCCTAAGTTGCTTTCATTTAGTAAATGTTCATCTTGAAATATTGATAGCATAAAATTTGTTCTTACATTTACATTTTAAAAATCATTAAAGATTTCGCAGCAAAAAGACATCCTGAAGGAGAATATTTTTAGAATTAAAGTATGACACTTACTAAAATATGAACTATCAATCAGAAGGCAGAAAGCATGTAGAAGATTGTGTACAGTATAACAGAAAAAAAGTTATTATTGTTTTTAATTTAGAGGACTTAAAAATTCATGTATCAAATATGGCACAGTCTTTACAGAGCTCAAATTAATTACAGACTAAAGGCTACAACTGACATCCTTTCTCCTTTGGTGGCCAAGATTTCCTGCCTGGGACGAGAATTCAAGGATGCTGCAGCTGAGCCATGAATCACATCACATCACATCACTTCCTTTTTCATAGAACGGCTTATGTCACACTAAAACACACTATCACTAGGGTTACTAATACAATGATGAATGGCTGGAAGTGTTGCCAGTGTATGAGATCACAAATAACACCCAGCATTACTGAAGGAGTGGTTTACTCAATTAGAGAATCCATTTACATGAAACACTAAATCAGTCTATTTTTATCTTTACAATGCCAAAATAAGTCTGAACAGTATTTAAACATGGATTTATATTTGCCCCCTGTAAACTCCCCAGATTTCGAAAGGAATACTTGGCATTGAATACAGGAATGTTCGAAACATTGTGGAGCCAAGAAGCATATCAAAGTAAACAGTATACTTACATATAAAGTGCAATAAATGCAACACAGTAGATCTCTTTAACACCAGAACACATAAATATCTATTGAACATTTACTTAGCACACAACAACCTTTCCAGAACAAGGTTTTATCATATGTAACCATTCTGATGAAAATGTCGCCACCCAGTGGTGGGTCCTTAAAATCTTTTGGTCCTGAATTAAAACGAATTGAATTAACTAAACTGAGTAAAAACAACTATATAAAAATAAATAATAAATAAATCTATAATAAATCTCTTTTTTTTCTTTTTATAGTAGCCTGTTAACAAAATAGAACTTAATCAGAGACTTTTAATTTGAAAATCAAGTCAATTTAATATACTAAATTGAGGTAAAACTAATATAGACTATATAAATATATATAAAATGATAAATTAATCTATAATTCATTTTTTTTAATTTTTTTATTGTAGGCTGTAAAAAAAAATAGAACGCAAACAGCGACTTTTAATTTGAAAAGAAAAAATAATCTCTGTGGCAGGACGCCTGTTCTTATCTAGTGTAGCTGCCTGTCAGCCTGTTGTGAATGTCGGAGGATGTCTGACAACGCAGAATCTCCTACAGAAAATCAAAAAGATGATCCCTCGATACAACACACTGCCACTGAACACACTGGATCGTCGGATGAGAAGAAAAAGAGTATGGTTTTAGAATTATATACATGAGCAGAGAAACGGTTATGCATTAATTTCTAAACGCTGCTGCATTGATTATTTCGCGTAGTTTATTAGCGAGCTACTTCCGCGATTTCTCGAAGATTGACCGCTCTGTCAGCCAATCAAGGTGCCGTATGTTTAAAGGCAGCCAATGGCTGACCAAGCATGGGTGTTTTTTTTTTTTTTTTTTACCGTGACAGACCATGACAGAGATTGTTAGAGTTGTAGTTTTTTTATTTAATTTAAAGAAAGTTAGGCCTAAATGCTAATTTAATTAATTATATTAATATTAATTAATCATTCTCATAGTGTGGCTTACGGTAATATCTTACCACCTTTTCAACCATAGGTGATAAGTTATTACCGTGTATTATTTCACATTTAATTGCTTCGTGTGAACACCTTTGCGGACCCCATGGCAATATTGTACCATACTAATGTATTTACGTAATGCTTTTATTGCAAAGTCTATATTATTATTATTATTTATGTATAGAGTCATATACTTTTTTTTTAACATTTTTACTTCACTTGCTTTCAACATTTCAGCATCAAACAATAATTAGCAGCACACCCCTGTGGAAAAAGTGCATTTAATTGTTTTGAATATGCACTTAGTGTACTTCAAATTTTAAAATTATATTTAAAAACTGTACTTATAATAATATGTAATATAATAATAACATACTTATAGTATAATATAATACCATACTTATTCTGACCTGTGCTTATTAAAATATATAAAAAGTGATCATTCTACAGTTTATTATATTTTAAATGATTAAAAACTAAATGACCATATATGTCTATGGAAGGATATTTGGCAATACACTTTAAGCATATTCCAAAGACAGTAGAAATAATTAGAAAATTGCCTATAAAGATGAACTGAAGTCCTACTTAATTGGGTCAAAAACATTATTAACTATTAACTAATTGCAGTTATTAAAAATGTAGGCCTTAATACATTTTCATTTAATTGTAAATAACATGTAATTTAGTGTCTGAAAACATTACGTTCACACTTAAGGAAAAGTAAGTGTGATAAAGTATATTATTTCCTCTGACTCTGATGTGGGATATTGCAGCTTCTCTTACCAATTATATTGCATTTTATTGCTTATTATCATATTAACATAACATATCTATTCATTAAAAATTTATATCAAATTTCAGATATAGTCACATTCCAGAAAACTGCAGTTATTAACTTCATTCTGCACACAAAGGAGTTCGCTACATGGCATGTAATATACTGTATGTATGTATGTATGTATGTATGTATTTTTCTTTTTTCTTTTTTTTTTGGCTAATTGTATCTGTAATGAATTTCAACTTCTTAAAGGGATAGTTCACCCAAAAAAAGAAAATTCTGTCGTCATTGTCACCCTCATGTCATTCCAAAGTTTCTTTCTTCTGCTGATCACAAAAGAAGATATTTTGAAGAATGTGGGTAACCGAACAGTTGACAGTAGCCAGTGACTTCCATAGTATGGAAGAAAGAAACTCATACAGGTTTGGAATGAGGGTGAGTAAATGATGACAGATTTTTATATTTGAATGAACTACCTTTAATAAATATGGTCTACAGATTTTCCAAATATGTTGTACATGATTTTTTTCTCATTATATATTTCAGTTGATGTGCTGTTGAAGGCGGTCGGTGATACGCCCATCATGAAAACCAAAAAATGGTCTGTGGAAAGCGGGAGGACAGTACAGTCACTCGCTCAGTTTATCTCACGCTTTCTCAAACTCGATCCTAGTGAACAACTGGTATGTTATTCTCCTCCGTCATGGCACCTCATTACATTAAAGAGCATTAAAGTGCAATGTAAGACCGGGTGTGTTTTGTGTTCTATCAGCATTCAGCGTAACACACATATTTATGTAAAAATACAACAACATACTTATTCTGACCTGTGCTTATTAAAATATATAAACGAAAAGGTGATCATTCTACATTTTATTATATTTTAAATGATTAAAAACTTCTTGCTGACAGATAGGTAAAACGTGGTGGCTTGAAGGATGGTGGAAAAGATTGGTAAAGATTTAAAAATACAATTAATTAGATTTGGAGAGTCTTTTAATGTCATCTAATGATTCTTGTTCCAAATATGCCTTACAAGATTTTTTGGCATGAACTATTGTTATACTGAATGACATTTTAGTGGGTGTCTTCCATAAATCATGGTAAAAATGTATGATAGTTATTATTTTGGGCTCAGAAAAATAAAATGAAACAGGACACATTCTAATGTATGAAAATAAATCACCTTTTCGTCATTGACCCATATATTTAAAATAATTGTTACATAAAATATATTTTCATTTTTCAGTAATTATAACGTAAATATAACATATTTATATACATAAATATAATGTATGTAATGCTTTCATAAATATGTGTATTTGTGAACCGAATCAAAATAATATCACTCATGAAATCAAACAGAAAAAAAAAAAAGAATTATGAGAGCTAAACTATTGTTGTTGTTTTTTCTTATTGCTTTTCTGTACGGAATTCTTTATCTTTATCTTTCTGCTCTTCCATCAGTTCATTTATGTCAATCAGTCATTTGCTCCATCACCAGACCAGGAAGTGGGTGCACTTTTTGAGGTATGTTTTTTCGTGTGTGTGTGTGTCTCTCTGCCCCTTCTGGCTTTGTAAGAAAATTGCAAGTAGACTGAAATCATTCAGATTGCCATTTTGACAGTAGTGCAGCCACTGACAAATGCTGCTTGGCAAGTATTCATCTTACAGCCCAAAACAAAATCAAGACTTTGTAAAAGAGCATAATAGGACCCCTTTAAAGATCTACCTGCTCATATTTTGACTATTTAGGAAACTCAAAGCTCTGGTAAAATCTAACAATCCTCTTTACAAGAGACCATTTCTGTTCTAACTTTACCAGTGTAATTTATTATGGGTATAATAGGTAATGCCATAATAATACCATTTTAGTTGCCTTCATTTCTATGAAAAAAACAGTGCGTTTAGCTGATTAGCTCAGTAAACCTTGTTGTTCTACTCTGTTTTACAGTGTTTTGGAAGTGATGGTAAACTAGTTCTCCATTACTGCAAGTCCCAGGCCTGGGGATGATCGTGCAACTTTTTTTTTCTCTCTCCCTTTCTCCCGTTTCATTTATACACCTGCACACATACAGTATCAAAAACATCACTCACACATCATGATTGTTTTTATAACTTATTGATTTTTCATGTGTAATTTTTTGTAAATAATAAAATGTAAATAATATTGTAAAACAATGCAATATCTCATGGGACTTTATATATTTTTTTAAAGTGGAGCGAAGATGGAAGGAATCGGCGGAAATCATAAGAACCCCAAATACCTCTAGCAACAAATTTTGATGGATGTTTTTCATATTTAAGCTCATGTTGAAGTGATTTACAGGGACAAGGACAATATGTGATTCTCAGAAGTACAGAGTGATTACTTTTCACAGGAGGGGTGGGTAATGTCCCAGGACAGAACAGGTCACATGTAAGGGGTGGTAGAGACATACAGGGGTGTGAAGAATAGGTGGGACAGAGAGAGCAATGTGAAAGAAGACAGGATAGAAAGATGGAGACGGCGCTAACAGATGGATTGAAGAGGGATTATGGATGCTCTTGGTAGAGTGTGACACCAATTTACAAGGAAAGGCAGGAAAAGGAGGAGATTTGGGCAGGATTGTACCAAAAAAGAGGAAAAGCTGAAATAATCGCGAAAGGATAAGGATAGAAACTGCATGCTGAATCAAAGAAACAAGGACCTTCTGTATTTAACAACTGCACAGAAGGTGGAAAAAGATCAAAATTAATGGATCGAATAGGGAGAAATTATTACGATGGACATGATGTAAGAAGATTAATGTGCACAGGTAAAAATAAGCTTTTTTTAATGCAGAATAATTGTTGATTTTCTTGTAAAACCACTAAATTTAATTCTCAATTCCGCATATATAATAATGTAACATGTAAAAGGTATTGCTTTCAGATCATCATGCAATTTAAAGGAGAAACCTTTTAAACCTTTTGGTACTATTAACAAATAAATGATTGATTCAAGCATTTGTTCTGATTAGCGGACATTTTATCTTTCACATCGCTTACAAAAACATTAAAATAATTGTCAAATTTAGTCTCTATATTCCAATAAACTGTAAAAAGTGGAGATGTGCAGTTGTTGCCTTAAAAAGCTATTTCCAGTTGATCTAACCATTGAAAACGAGTTTTGTTAATGTAACCTGCAGTAATGTAGTCAGGTTTATTCAGATATGTATATATATATATATGTGTGTGTATATTTAATTGAATGTTCCATATTTTATGTAAAGGATAAATATATAAGTATCCTTAAAAGAGTTAAAAAAAAAAAAAAAAACACACACATGCACACCTACAAAGCCCAAACAGATTAAAACAGATTATTAGAGGATTACAAGTAAAGTTAGACTTAATGCAAGAGCTTAACTAATAATTTCATCACGTAACTTCAAACGTAATCCTTCATTTTCCCTCTTTCCTTTTCTCATTTTTAATCCCATTCAGGGCTGTACTGGATGATGCGTTAGGGAAAATAAAAAATAGTTCCACATCATTTATTCAGCATTACGTAAACACGTTTGATTATACAGTTCTGCTCATAAGTTTACATACCCCTTGCAGAATATGCAAGATATGAATCATTTTAACAAAATACGAGGGATCATAAAAATTGCATGTTATTTTTTTTTATTTTAGTACTGTCCTGAATAAGCATTTTAACATAACAGATGTTTGTCCTGAGCAGTTTGAAAAACTTGGTTTTCTAGCATCTTCAACATACCTGAACTTGTTTCAACAGTGACTGTATGCTTTTGAGATGCGAAACTTTTTCGATATGTACAGTACATGTGGTTGTAAACGTTTTGAATTGGATAATTGGGGCCGAACTTATTTTATATTCTGGGAAACATATATCTCATGTAGCTTTTGAAGGGAAGTACCAAATATGTACCAAATACTAAATATATAGTGCTAAAAATATATTCTTTAAACAAAACAAGAAAAATGTACACATCATCCTATTCAAAGGATTACATCCCCAGCTTTTAATGCACCGTGTTTCCATCTTGAGCATCAGTGAACGTTTTCACCTTTTGTAATAGGTGTGTATAATTTCCTCAACTGTCCTCAGTGTGAAAAGATGGATCTCAATATCAGTCACTGTTGGAAAGGGTTAAAACATGCTAGAAAATGAAAGAATGTGCAGGACCTGAAGGATTTTTCTAAAGAACTGTGGGCAGTTTAACTGCTCCAGACAAACAAGGGACTTGTGAACAACTATCACATAACAAACAAACAGTCATTGATCATCCAGCTAACAACACACATTATTAAGATAAAAAAAAAAATAAAATAATCCCTCTTATTTTTGTTAAAATTCTTAACATCTTGAATATTCAGCAAGGAGTATGTAAACTTATGAGCAGAACTGATTATGACTGATATGAGAAGAAGCAATAGTAAATAATCGTAAGGGTCCTTAGTTTAATCCGATTTACAGTAAAGAAAGTTTTGGGAATTTATTGACCTATGCCTATGGTTTTCAAAGCTTCATAAATCAAAAATATAAACAACTCAAATAATTTCTAATAAAGCAATTTAATGAGATTAAAGTGATTATTTGTGTTACAGCAATTGGTGATAGAAAAAAAATTATGACTCCATATAAAATATATAAAACAAATTAAAATATCAAATATTAAAATAATCCATATAATGATATACTTATGCCAGGAAGCAACACACAAATGTCTGTCTGTTTAATGTAATATGCCTTTTAGAATTCTTAAAGGACATTTACATTTTCTTTAAGTTTTATTTATTTATTTAATTTAATTAAATTTTTCTTTGGATAATAATCATCTGCCCAGAACAAGGTGTAGTGTATAAGCCTGTGACATATGTTGTTCTTTCCTCTCTTACTAAGGTTCTTCCCTGATCTGACCCTCTCCTTTAATAAATCCACATCTTCATTTATCCTACCATCTGTAACAGGGATCTCTTACTCATTTCTGCTTTATATAATTTTCTCAATTTCATTCTCATCCCCAAAGATTTCTTGTGCTTGGTTACTGATCCCTGTTTGCCCTTTAGAAAACCAGCTCTGGGTAGCTTTATAAAACCAGCTCCTTCCCTTTGGGTAGCATGTTGGACCACATGTCCAGGCGTTCTCGCTCCCTGGTCTCTCTTTTCCTGACCTCCCTTGCCCTCGCATTATCTGTGCTGGCTTTCTGTACGTCTTACTGGTGTGAAGGAACGCACAAGGTTGTCAAACCTCTCTGCCTTTCACCTGTCAAGATGAAGAACTGCGGACAGAACAACAGTGAACCTTACACTACAGGTATGATATAGCCTTCTGGTTTGATATTACCTGTGATAAATCACAATCATGATGATATTCAAACCAACATCACGATTGCAAGTATGACTTTAAACTGGAATAGTTCATCCAAAAAAGAAAATGTGTTGAAAATGTACTTGCCCTCAGGCCATCCAAGATGTAGATGAGTTTGTTTCCTCATCAGGACAGATCTGGAGAAATTTAGCATTACATCACTTGCTCTGCAATGGATCCAGTGCAGTGAATGGGTGCCGTCAGAATGAAAATCCAAACATCTGAGAAAAACATCACAATAATCCACAAATAATCCACACTCCAGTGAAGCAAAAGTGTTTGTAATAAACAAATATATCTTTATGCCGCTTTTAACTTAAAACCATAATATTGTTTTTTCCAGTGAAAAAGTTGCCTTATCTGAATCACAAGAGAAATATGCACAAGATCAAGCACTGTTTACGAGTAAAATCCACCCAAAACTGTTCTAAAGAAATACTGCGAGTTGGGTGCTTTTTCACTGGAGGAAATGTTAGAATAGATGATGGACTTGTGTTTTGGCTATAAACAAGTTTAAAGTTAAAATGTCTTAATAATGGATTTGTTTCTTACAAACATGCATATTTCCACTTCATAATACTTTAATTGATGGGGTTGTGTGGATTACTTGTGGATTATTGTGATGTTTTAACAGCTGTTTCAGCTCTCATTCTGACGGCACCCATTCACTGCAGAGGTTCCATTGGTGAGCAAGTGATGTAATGCCAAATTTCAACAAATCTGTTCTAATGAAGAAATAAACTAATCTACATCCTGCATGGCCTCAGTGGGCAAAGTTTCATTTTTTTAGTTCCTTTAAGAATTGAGTAACTTAAATTTTAGAGACAATGATGCCATTTGTTTTGGCTAATGACCTGCCAACGGAAATAGTTTTAAACTAAATGAAAACACAATTAACCTTTGCACATCTCTGAGCAGAAGTGGTGGTGTTTCTTTTCTGAATTTATCAGTCAGTGTTTTGAATATATTGGTTGAGTGAATGGCTCATTCATAAAGATAGTTGTCACCTACTGGCGTAATAATGTAGCCTGCAGAAAGAATCAATGAAAAATCCCCACTACTAATGCATACGTACTACAAATGCTACTAATGATACAAACAGTGACTGTACCATACACTCATTCAGGTTACTGTCAGGCTAATTGGTTGTCCTCTTTTCTCTTCAGAAAGCCCCACCTCGGATCCTCAAAACCCGTTACCAACATTATTACCAAAGCGAAGAGAGGAACTTGCCAGGATTCGACAAAGACAATTGGCCAATGCAGTGCACTACATTTGGGAGACAGGAGAAGACAAGTATACCTTCAGATATTTCCACACAGGATTTTGGGAGTCCTGTGAAAAACATGCTGATGGTAAGAAAATGTCTCATCAAGAGACATCAAAGCAATATAGTTCACCCAAAAAATGAAAATTCTGTCACCCTGAGGTATCTACTTACCCTCATGTCGCTTCCAACCAATCATGTACTTTTTATTTATGGACCACAAAAGGAGATGTTATGCTGGACTTTCATGCTGCTTATTCCCCTGTACTGAAACTGAAAGTTGTCCATTTTCATTCCACCAAATTCATTGTCAAATTTAGTGAATTGGTCACACCAAACCAGGGATTCTCAACTCTGGCCCTCAAGATCCACTTTCCTGCAGAGTTTAGCTCCAACCGTGATCAAACTCACCTGCCTATAACTTTATAGTAATCCCGAAGACCCTGACCCTTGTGTGTTTGTTTAGAGTTGGAGCTAAACTCTGCAGGAAAATGAATCTTGAGGGCCAGAGTTGAGAACCCCTGCACTAAACAATAGCATTTGTGAATATTGACGTCGGAACTGGTCAGGGACGCGGGAAGTAGGGGTGCTGAGGGGGCTGCAGCACCCCGTTTTCACATGGTTGCAAATGCAACGCCAAGTTTCTTCATTTAAATTTATTCAGTTTTAGCATTTAATAATTTATTTGTAATGATCTCTGAAATGTAAAACACACAGCACCCCCAACCGAAAACATCTTCCCGCGCCCCTGGAACTGGTACACTCACCGTACTCGTGTATTTTATGGAAAAGAGCTGCATGAACATTCTGTGAAATATCTTCTTTTGTACTTCATGAAAGTAAGAGTTTGAACTAACATATCATGTTAGTAAATGACACAAATGTAATTTTTGAGCAATTATTCCCATTTTCATTACATTACAGTTTTTACAATCCTTTTGGCACTAATTTTAGAAACTTGATGTCATTTTTCAAAACTCTAGACAAAACATCATCACTTGTAACAGATTTTCCAATGTTCAAAACATTGCATTGTGCATGCATATTTTTAAAGAAACCTTACACTTGCAGAATCATTGGTTCAAATAACTTAAAGGAACATTAATTTAGATCACTGTGCATGGGGACCATAGAAACAGCATCTCAAACAGAATGATGATGAAGTATTACATCCATAGTCAATGTAGTCCTGTTGGTTAATGTTCCACAGTAATTGATCATCATGAAATTTTCCTGATCATAACATGGAATCTTGTTTGTCAGTTTCCACAAAGCTATGCATTAAAGGGATAGTTCACCCAAAAATTTAAATTGTCATCATTTACTCACCCTCCACTTGTTCCAAACCTGTATTAGTTTCTTTCTTCTGTTGAACACAAAAGAAGATATCTTGAAGAATGATGGTAACCAAACAGTTAACGGTAGCCATTGACATCCTTAGTATTTTTTTTTCTCCATACTATGAGTCAATGACTACCACCAACCGACAAAATATCTTCTTTTGTGCTGAAGAACAGAAGAAATAAACTCATACAGGTTAAGAACAAGTGGAAGGTGAGTGAATAATGTCAGAATTTTTATTTTTGAGTGAACTATCCCTTTAAGAGTAATTCTGAGCAGTTTTTTAAATTGACATTTAGATCATTGTAATGAAATAAATAGACAGTCATCTCAGATGCAATGTGTGAATTGCTTTTTGAAGTAGTGATACTTTGATGTTATGTTGTGTCATTTTTAATAGGTGAATATAGTCAAAGGAACAAATGAACATAGGTTTATGTGTATTGTATCTACTCATTTGGAGAATGTCTTAGAGTTTTGAAAATATGCATTTTGATTACTGGTTGTGAGTTTTGTGACTAGAATTTTGAAAAAATGATTAATATCATTGAGTGTGTCAGACATTGGATTCCATTGGTATTCTTGTTCATTCTGCTAAATTACAGGAGAACGATGTCGTCGGTTCTTGGATCTTACTCCTGGAGAGACTCATGGTGAGAGTGCAGTGTGTGTGCATGAAATGATTTCTGCAGAATGATATAACCAATGATGTGTGTAGGTGTATCTGTGCCTGCAAGGCTTTCTGTATTTGTACAGTATGTGCTCATATAGTGAACTGTGTGCATGTGCTCCTCTCTGCCTGCTGCAGGTGTTCTGTGGTTGTCAATGATTGCTGAGTTCATGTACATCAGTTTGTTGGGCATGGGCTTTCTACTCATGTGGGTGGAAGTGCTGTGTGCTCATAAAGAAATGCATGCACTCAAAATCAACGCTTTCGCAGCCATATGTACAGTGCTCTCAGGTAAGATAGTGGTCCTTGGTTCTCTCTTGTGGCACATTTTGGTATTGCAGTCTTTGGTAATTATTGTTAATGTATAATATTTTGATTTCCCCCTACTTTTTTCTTTCAGGACTGTTAGGGATGGTGGCTCATATGATGTACACTACTGTATTTCAGCTAACTGTGATTGTGGGGCCCAAAGACTGGAGACCTCAGACGTGGGACTACGGCTGGTCATTTGCGTGAGTGCACTTACACTTACACAATATATTTTCATCCAGTTTATGTGTAGTAAAGTTTGACTTGATTCTGATTGGATTAAAGTGGAAGTTTGTTCGTATGAACTATGTAGATGTTTACGAATATCGTAGAAATGTTAATGAATACTTCCAGGTTCATTGAATCCGTGGAATTAATAGGCTGTTTTTATGTATTTAAATGTGTTTAGTGCTTTCACATTCATTATATGCATTTACCTACAGTAATTTTTCATAAATGTTTCATTAAGTTCTGTGTGATTTTTTTGGGTGCCGTATTCGACAGGTTTCTTTTCATCATTTACCAAAGCCTGAACTTTAAAATGTTAATAATGAAATCAAATTCTGTATTTAATCATCATTTAATTAGAAATATCCAAATAATAGTAGCTATAATATATTATAATATAATATAGGATTGTAAAGATTTTTATATGTAAATACCTTTATGTCTTAGATCCTGTCATACATCTGTATACTACAAACATAAAACTATATGTGCAAACATTATGTATAAAAAAATAACCCACAATTACTAATCAGGATGTGATATTGTAAGTCCCGAAAGCATAAAATTATTTTGTGTGAGGAACAGACTTAAATTTTAAATCTATTATTCACTGAAAATCTTCCCCTTCGCCATAGCTTTCACATCTCATTCAAGTTTGCAAATATAGAATGTTGAAGATATATGTAAATATATATTCAAATATGAAAGAGATGTTGTCTGAGGTTAGGCATCCATGATGCTAAATGCCAGTTTGAATATATCAAAATATTAGCAAAAAAACAAAACAAAACGTATATTTCGGTGTGTTCAGCATTGAGAAATAGTTCACTGATTGTTGACAAAGTTCTCTCGACAAGTTCTCGTCTAATTTTCCTCTTTCTTTTGCATGGTTCTTTCACTCACTTCTCGACTCTAAGGCTGGCATGGGTGTCTTTCAGCTGCTGCATGTGTTCTGCAGTTATGACCCTTAATTCTTACACAAAAACAGTCATTGAGCAACGTCACCGCCAGAGGCTTCGATTAGAGGAGGCCCGTGCTACAAGCCACGCTCCGTCCTATGATGAGGTGGTCCCAGGTGGCGGGCTGTACTCCGTCAGCGGCCTATTACAGTGCCCAAATGGGATGATAGACTCTATGTGGGCATCCGATGGGAGCATGGGACTGGTGCAAGAGAGGGATGTGCCCACCCTGGTACTGTTTGGAGGATGCGGACAAGATTCGTGTGAGGACTGCGAGAGAGAGATGGATGAGATGAAGGAGGCCATGAATGGAATAGATTCTCCTTGTTAATCTTGGATGATGTGAGTTGAAGGGCTAGTTCACCCATAAATGAAAATGTTGTCATTATTTAGTCCTCATCATGTCATTCCAAACCTATGTTACTTTCTTTCGTCTGTGGAACACAAAAGAAAATAACTTGAAGAATGTTAGTAATCAAACAGATTTGGTTACCTCAGATACCCAGTGGATGGAGAAAATGTATTTTTTTTAAATGTTCCACAGAAGAAAAAACTCATCCAGGTTTGGATTGACCTTTGAATGATGACAGAATTTTAATTTTGGGCGAAATATTCCTGTAGTTTTTATAACAATGGCTTTGTATGTTTTGTTTGCCTGATTAACTGACTGACGAGCAAAAACTGTCTATGCTAAATGTCTTTATAGATGATTTTTCAGGTATGTCTGTTGCTGAAATTCAGTCAGTATGAGATACTGTATGTAGACACCCAGTGGGTGTGAGAAAAGTGTCACCCTCTGTGTGTGAGTGGATTTCCAAGTGTGAGGATTTAGGAAAATTTAATTTATATTTTGAAAGGTATAAGAGACTTTTGAGTGGATTATACTGAGATATTGTCAGATCACAAAGCCTGTATTATTTTCATGTTGTATTTTAACCAAAAGGTTTCTCTATTATATCTCATATTTTCTGCTGTATTGTATTTTTTCTTTTATTTGGCTTAGAATTGACACCCAAACCATAACGAATCATAAAAAAATAAATGAATAAAAATAAAATAATAATGTAAATGTTAATGTAAATGTAAAAATTCTAAAGAATTGCTTGAAATATCGACTAAATGTGGAATTGTTGCAACCATTAAATGGTGTGATTATTTGTGCTATGGGGTTTTCTCTCACTTCTGAGAGTAGAGCAGAGTATATAGTCAATACTGTATGATATTGTAAGAATTATGCAATTTTTGGATTACTTACATTTATATAGGTCTTTAACTAATACACTTATGTCAACAGTGTACCTGTTGTGTTTATGTCACATAGCAAAACAGTTTTGCTGCTACTGAGGTGGGATATGGTTAAGGTTAGGGGCAGGTTTGGTGGTATCGTTAGAAAGTGTAGGGGTAGGATCAACACTGTAATTATTGATGTGACTACAAAAATTAATTATAGATGTAATTACAGGAAGGTGTTTTTAAATATAAGTACAATGTTAAAATATGCATGTACATAATAAGTGCATTGTATCAAATGATTCATTTAAATGTATGTTCATAGCAGTTAAAGACACTTACTATAAAGTGGGCTCCTTGCATTTACTGTTGTCCAATGTGATATTCCAAGTGTCCCTTGTATCTTCATCTATTGTCTTTAATTCCTAGTGTTCCTTGTATTTCCATCTATTGTCTTTAA